>NW_027522431.1:84877-105547 GCF_052094955.1 Ictidomys tridecemlineatus
GTGAGCCAAGTGGTTTTGGTGTACTGATCATTACCTGAAAGAATCATCAAGATTGGGTGAAAAAATGATTGCTGAGATTTCAGGCAACTCGTAGTTTTTGGAAGCTTGGCAACCCCTTTCCATCAAAGTGATTTTTTCCAGTCTCTGCTTAGAGCTACATCAACAGCAAACAAACCATAGAGATAGAACTTGAAACTGCTCTATTGTGTCAAGATTCAAAGAGCTAGCACAAACCGTCTTTGATTTAGAGTTCCAAATACATGTATCCCTGTAGGAGATAACATAGTGAAACCTAAAAATGAAAACGGTTACTGCAAACGAACGGTTTAACCTAGAAGAACGTAATTTGGTGAGCCAAGTGGTTTTGATGCACTGATCATTACCTGAAAGAATCATCAAGATTGGGTGAAAAAATATTTGCTGAAATTTCAGGCAACTCGTAGTTTTTTGGAAGCTTGGCAACCCCTTTCCATCAAAGTGATTTTAGCCAGTCTCTGCTTAGGGCTACATAAATAGCAAAAAAACCATACAGATAGAACTTGAAACTGCCCTATTGTGTCAGGTTTCAAGGAGCGAGCACAAACCATATTTGATTTAGAGTTCCAAATACTTGTATTCCTTTAGGAGAAAACAGAGTGAAACCTTAAAATGAAAACGGTTACTGCAAACGAACGGTTTAATCTAGAAGAACGAAATTTGGTGAGCCAAGTGGTTTTGGTGTACTGATCATTACCTGAAAGAATCATCAAGTCAAAAAATGTTTGCTGAGGATTTCAGGCAACTCGTAGTTTTTGGAAGCTATGGGCAACCCCTTTCCATCAAAGTGATTTTTACCAGTCTCTGCTTAGGGGCTACATCAACAGCAAACAAACCATAGAGACAGAACTTGAAACTGCTCTACTGTGTCAAGTTTCAAAGAGCTAGCACAAACCGTCTTTGATTAGAGTTCCAAATACATGTATCCCTATTGGAGGAAACAGAGTGAAACCTAAAAATGAAAACGGTTACTGCAAACTAACGGTTTAACCTAGAAGAACGAAATTGGTGAGCCAAGTGTTTGGTGTACTGATCATTACCTGAAAGAATCATCAAGAGTGGGTGAAAAAATGTTTGCTTAGATTTCAGGCAACTCGTAGTTTTTTGGAAGCTTGGCAACCCCTTTCCATCAAAGTGATTTTTGCCAGTCTCTGCTTAGGGATACATCAGCAGCATACAAAGCATAGAGATAGAACTTGAAACTGCTCTATTGTTTCAAGTTTCAAAGAGCTAGCACAAACCGTCTTTGATTTAGAGTTCCAAATACATGTATCCCTATTGGAGAAAACAGAGTGAAACCTAAAAATGAAAACGGTTACTGCAAACGAACGGTTTAACCTAGAAGAACGAAATTTGGTGAGACACGTGGTTTTGGTGTACTTATCGTTACCTGAAAGAATCATCCAGATTGGGTGAAAAAATGTTTGCTGAGATTTCAGGCAACTCGTAGTTTTTGGAACCTTGGCAACCCTTTCCATCCAAGTGATTTTCGCCAGTCTCTCCTTAGGGCTAAATCAACAGCAAACATACCATAGAGATAGAACTTGAAACTGCTATATTGTGTCAAGTTTCAAAGAGCTAGCACAAACCGTCTTTGATTTAGACTGCCAAATACATGTATCCGTATAGGAGAAAACAGAGTGAAAGCTAAAAATGAAAAACGGTTACTGCAAACGAACGGTTTAACCTAGAAGAACGAAATTTGGTGAGCCTAGTGGTTTTGGTGTACTGATCATTACCTGAAAGAATCATCAAGATTGGGTGAAAAAATGTTTGCTGAGATTTCAGGCAACTCGTAGTTTTTTGGAAGCTTGGCAACCCCTTTCCATCAAAGTGATTTTAGCCAGTCTTTGCTTAGGGCTACAAAAACAGCAAAACAAACCATAGAGAAAGAACTTGAAACTGCTTTATTGTGTCAAGTTTCAAGGAGCTAGCACAAACCATATTTGATTTAGAGTTCCAAATACATGTATCCGTATGGAGAAAACAGAGTGAAACCTAAAAATGAAAACGGTTTACTGCAAACGAACGGTTTAACCTAGAAGAACGAAATTTGGTGAGCCAAGTGGTTTTGGTGTACTGATCATTACCTGAAAGAATCATCAAGATTGGGTGAAAAAATGTTTGCTGAGATTTCAGGCAAACTCGTAGTTTTTGGAAGCTTGGCAACCCCTTTCCATCAAAGTGATTTTCGCCAGTCTCTGCTTAGGGCTACATCAACAGCACACAAACCATAGAGAATAGAACTTGGAAACTGCTCTATTGTGTCAAGTTTCAAAGAGCTAGCACAAACCGTCTTTGATTTAGACTTCCAAATACATGTATCCGTATAGGAGAAAACAGAGTGAAACCTAAAAATGAAAACGGTTACTGCAAACGAACGGTTTAACCTAGAAGAACGAAATTTGGTGAGCCAAGTGGTTTTGGTGTACTGATCATTACCTGAAAGAATCATCAAGAATGGGAGAAAAAAATGTTTGCTGAGATTTCAAGGCAACTCGTAGTTTTTGGAAGCTTGGCAACCCCTTTCCATCAAAGTGATTTTCGCCAGTCTCTGCTTAGGGATACATCAACAGCAAACAAACCATAGAGATAGAACTTGAAACTGCTCTATTGTGTCAAGTTTCAAAGAGCTAGCACAAACCGTCTTTGATTTAGAGTAACAAATACATGTATCCGTATAGGAGAAAACATAGTGAAACCTAAAAATGAAAACGGTTACTGCAAACGAACGGTTTAACCTAGAAGAACGAAATTTGTGAGCCAAGTGGTTTTGGTGTACTGATCATTACCTGAAAGAATCATCAAGATTGGGTGAAAAAATGTTTGCTGAGATTTCAGGCAACTCGTAGTTTTTGGAAGCTTGGCAACTTCTTTCCATCAAAGTGATTTTTTCCAGGCTCTGCTTAGAGCTACATCAACAGCAAACAAAACTATAGAGATAGAACTTGAAACTGCTCTATTGTGTCAAGTTTCAAAGAGCTAGCACAAACCGTCTTTGATTTAGAGTTCCAAATACATGTATCCCTGTAGGAGAAAACATAGTGAAACCTAAAAATGAAAACCGTTACTGCAAACGAACGGTTTAACCTAGAAGAACGAAATTTGGTGAGCCAAGTTGGTTTTGGTGTCCTGATCATTACCTGAAAGAATCATCAAGATTGGGAGAAAAAATGTTTGCTGAGATTTCAGGCAACTCGTAGTTTTTGGAAGCTTGGCAACCCCTTTCCATCAAAGTGATTTTCGCCAGTCTCTGCTTAGGGCTACATCAACAGCAAACAAACCATAGAGATAGAACTTGAAACTGCTCTATTGTGTTAAGTTTCAAAGAGCTAGCACAATCCGTCTTTGGTTTAGAGTAACAAATACATGTATCCCTATAGGAGAAAACATAGTGAAACGAAAATGAAAACGGTTACTGCAAACGAACGGTTTAACCTAGAAGAACGAAATTTGGTGAGCCAAGTGGTTTTGGTGTACTGATCATTACGTGGAAAGAATCATCAAGATTGGTGTTAAAAAATGTTTGCTGAGATTTCAGGCAACTCGTAGTTTTTTTGAAGCTGGCACCTTTTTCCATCAAAGTGAATTTTGCCAGTCTCTGCTTAGGGCTACATCAACAGCAAACAACAAATAGAGATAGAAACTTTAAACTGCTTTTATTGTGTCAAGTTTTAAAGAGCTAGCACAAACCATATTTGATTTAGAGTTCCAAATTACATGTATCCGTATAGGAGAAAACAGAGTGAAACCTAAAAATGAAAACGGTTACTGCAAACGAACGGTTTAACCTAGAAGAACGAAATTTGGTGAGCCAAGTGGTTTTGGTGTACTGATCATTACCTGAAAGAATCATCAAGATTGGGTGAAAAAATGTTTGCTGAAGATTTCAGGCAACTCGTAGTTTGGAAGCTTGGCAACCCCTTTCCATCAAAGTGACTTTTCGCCAGTCTCTGCTTAGGGCTACATCAACAGCAAACAAACCATAGAGATAGAACTTGAAACTGCTCTATTGTGTCAAGTTTCAAAGAGCTAGCACAAAACCGTCTTTGATTTAGAATTCCAAATACATGTACCCCTATAGGAGAAAACAGAGTAAAACCTAAAATGAAAACGGTTACTGCAAACGAACTGTTTAACCGAGAAGAACGAAATTTGGTGAGACAAGTGGTTTTGGTGTACTGATCATTACCTGAAAGAATCATTAATATTGGGTGAAAAATGTTTGCTGCTATTTCAGGCAACTCGTAGTTTTTGGGAAGCTTGGCAACCCCTTTCCATCAAAGTGATTTTTGCCAGTCTCTGCTTAGGGCTACATCAACAGAAAAACAAACCCATAGAGATAGAACTTGAAACTGCTATTCTGTCAAGTTTTCAAAGAGCTAGCACAAACCGTCTTTGATTTAGAGCTTCCAAATACATGTATCCTTATAGGAGAAAACAGAGTGAAACCTAAAAATGAAAACCGGTTACTGCAAAACGAACGGTTTAACCTAGAAGAACGAAATTTGGTGAGCCAAGTGGATTTGGTGTACTGATCATTACCTGAAAGAATCATCAAGATTGGGTGAAAAAATGTTTGCTGAGATTTCAGGCAACTCGTAGTTTTTTGGAAGCTTGGCAACCCCTTTCCATCAAAGTGATTTTTACCAGTCTCTGCTTAGGGCTACATCAACAGCAAACAAACCATAGAGACAGAACTTGAAACTGCTCTACTGTGTCAAGTTTCAAAGAGCTAGCACAAACCGTCTTTGATTTAGAGTTCCAAAATACATGTACTCCCTATTGGAGGAAACAGAGTGAAACCTAAAAATGAAAACGGTTACTGCAAACTAACGGTTTAACCTAGAAGAACGAAATTTGGTGAGCCAAGTGGATTTGGTGTACTGATCATTACCTGAAAGAATCATCAAGAGTGGGTGAAAAAAATGTTTGCTTAGATTTCAGGCAACTCGTAGTTTTGGAAGCTTGGCAACCGCCCTTTCCATCAAAGTGATTTTTGCCAGTCTCTGCTTAGGGATACATCAGCAGCATACAAAGCATAGAGATAGAACTTGAAACTGCTCTATTGTTTCAAGTTTCAAAGAGCTAGCACAAACCGTCTTTGATTTAGAGTTCCATAATAACATGTATCCCTATTGGAGAAAACAGAGTGAAAAACCTAAAAATGAAAACGGTTACTGCAAACGAACGTTTAACCTAGAAGAACGAAATTTGGTGAGACACGTGGTTTTGGTGTACTTATCGTTACCTGAAAGAATCATCCAGATTGGGTGAAAAAATGTTTGCTGAGATTTCAGGCAACTCGTAGTTTTTGGAACCTTGGCAACCCCTTTTCCATCCAAGTGATTTTCGCCAGTCTCTCCTTAGGGCTAAATCAACAGCAAACATACCATAGAGATAGAACTTGAAACTGCTATATTGTGTCAAGTTTCAAAGAGCTAGCACAAACCGTCTTTGATTTAGACTGCCAAATACATGTATCCGTATAGGAGAAAACAGAGTGAAAGCTAAAAATGAAAACGGTTACTGCAAAACGAACGGTTTAACCTAGAAGAACGAAATTTTGGTGAGCCTAGTGGTTTTGGTGTACTGATCATTACCTGAAAGAATCATCAAGATTGGGTGAAAAAATGTTTGCTGAGATTTCAGGCAACTCGTAGTTTTTGGAGCTTGGCAACCCCTTTCCATCAAAGTGATTTTAGCCAGTCTTTGCTTAGGGCTACAAAAACAGCAAACAAACCATAGAGAAAGAACTTGAAACTGCTTTCTTGTGTCAAGTTTCAAGGAGCTAGCACAAACCATATTTGATTTAGAGTTCCAAATACATGTATCCAGTATAGGAGAAAACAGAGTGAAACCTAAAAATGAAAACGGTTACTGCAAACGAACGGTTTAACCTAGAAGAACGAAATTTGGTGAGCCAAGTGGTTTGGTGTACTGATCATTACCTGAAAGAATCATCAAGATTGGGTGAAAAATGTTTGCTGAGATTTCAGGCAACTAGTAGTTTTTGGAAGCTTGGCAACCCCTTTCCATCAAATTGATTTTCGCCAGTCTCTGCTTAGGGCTACATCAACAGCACACAAACCCATAGAGATAGAACTTGAAACTGCTCTATTGTGTCAAGTTTCAAAGAAGCTAGCACAAACGTCTTTGATTTAGACTTCCAAATACATGTACTCCGTATAGGAGAAAAACAGAGTTGAAACCTAAAAAATGAAAACGGTTACTGCAAACGAACGGTTTTACCTAGAAGAACGAAATTTGGTGAGCCAAGTGGTTTTTGGTGTACTGATCATTACCTGAAGAATCATCAAGATTGGGAGAAAAAAAAGTTTGCTGAGATTTCAGGCAACTCGTAGTTTTTGGAAGCTTGGCAACCCCTTTTCCATCAAAGTGATTTTCGCCAGTTCTCTGCTAGGGATACATCAACAGCAAACAAAACCATAGAGATAGAACTTGAAACTGCTCTATTGTGTCAAGTTTCAAAGAGCTAGCACAAACCGTCTTTGATTTAGAGTAACAAATTACATGTATCCGTATAGGAGAAAACATAGTGAAACCTAAAAATGAAAACGGTTACTGCAAACGAACGGTTTAACCTAGAAGAACGAAATTTAGTGAGCCAAGTGGTTTTGGTGTACTGATTCCATTACCTGAAAGAATCATCAAGATTTGGGTTGAAAAAATGTTTGCTGAGATTTCAGGCAACTCGTAGTTTTTGGAAGCTTGGCAACTTCTTTCCATCAAAGTGTTTTTCCAGGCTCTGCTTAGAGCTACATCAACAGCAAACAAACTATAGAGATAGAAATTGAAACTGGCTCTATTGTGTCAAGTTCAAAGAGCTAGCACAACCGTCTTTGATTTAGAGTTCCAAATACATGTATCCCTGTAGGAGAAAACATAGTGAAAACCTAAAAATGAAAACCGCTTACTGCAAACGAACGGTTTAACCTAGAAGAAACGAAATTTGGTGAGCCAAGTGGTTTTGGTGTCCTGATCATTACCTGAAAGAATCATCAAGATTGGGAGAAAAAAATGTTTGCTGAGATTTCAGGCAACTCGTAGTTTTTGGAAGCTTGGCAACCCCTTTCCATCAAAGTGATTTTTCGCCAGTCTCTGCTTAGGGCTACATCAACAGCAAACAAACCATAGAGATAGAACTTGAAACTGCTCTATTGTGTTAAGTTCAAGAGCTAGCACAATCCGTCTTTGGTTTAGAGTAACAAATACATGTATCCCTATAGGAGAAAACATAGTGAAACGAAAAATGAAAACGGTTACTGCAAACGAACGGTTTAACCTAGAAGAAACGAAATTTGTGAGCCAAGTGTTTTGTGTACTGATCATTACGTGAAAGAATCATCAAGATTGGGTTAAAAAATGTTTGCTGAGATTTCCAGGCAACTCGTAGTTTTTTGAAGCTTGGCAACCTTTTTCCATCAAAGTGAATTTTGCCAGTCTCTGCTTAGGGCTACATCAACAGCAAACAACAAAATAGAGATAGAACTTTAAACTGCTTTATTGTGTCAAGTTTTAAAAGAGCTAGCACAAACCATATTTGATTTAGAGTTCCAAATACATGTATCCGTATAGGAGAAAAACAGAGTGAAACCTAAAAATGAAAACGGTTACTGCAAACGAACGGTTTAACCTAGAAGAACGAAATTTGGTGAGCCAAGTGGTTTTGGTGTACTGATCATTACCTGAAAGAATCATCAAGATTGGGTGAAAAAATGTTTGCTGAGATTTCAGGCAACTCGTAGTTTTTGGAAGCTTGGCAACCCCTTTCCATCAAAAGTGACTTTCGCCAGTCTCTGCTTAGGGCTACATCAACAGCAAACAAAACCATAGAGATAGAACTTGAAACTGCTCTATTGTGTCAAGTTTCAAGAGCTAGCACAAAACCGTCTTTGATTTAGAATTCCAAATACATGTTACCCCTATAGGAGAAAACAGAGTAAAAACCTAAAAATGAAAACGGTTACTGCAAACGAAACTGTTTAACCGAGAAGAACGAAATTTGGTGAGACAAGTGGTTTTGGTGTACTGATCATTACCTGAAAAGAATCATTAATATTGGGTGAAAAAAATGTTTGCTGCTATTTCAGGCAACTCGTAGTTTTTGGAAGCTTGGCAACCCCTTTCCATCAAAGATGATTTTTGCCAGTCTCTGCTTAGGGCTACATCAACAGAAAACAAACCATAGAGATAGAACTTGAAACTGCTCTATTCTGTCAATGTTCAAAGAGCTAGCACAAACCGTCTTTGATTTAGAGTTCCAAATACATGTATCCTTATAGGAGAAAACAGAGTGAAACCTAAAAATGAAAACGGTTACTGCAAACGAACGGTTTAACCTAGAAGAACGAAATTTGGTGAGCCAAGTGGATTTGGTGTACTGATCATTACCTGAAAGAATCATCAAGATTGGGTGAAAAATGTTTGCTGAGATTTCAGGCAACTCGTAGTTTTTTGGAAGCCTTGGCAACCCCTTTCCATCAAAGTGACTTTTAGCCAGTCTTTGCTTAGGGCTACAAAAACAGCAAACAAACCATAGAGAAAGAACTTGAAACTGCTTTATTGTGTCAAGTTTCAAGGAGCTAGCACAAACATATTTGATTTAGAGTTCCAAATACATGTATCCGTATAGGAGAAAAACAGAGTGAAACCTAAAAATGAAAACGGTTACTGCAAACGAACGGTTTACCTAGAAGAACGAAATTTGGTGAGCCAAGTGTTTCGGTGTACTGATCATTACCTGAAAGAATCAACAAGATTGGGTGAAAAAATGTTTGCTGAGATTTCAGGCAACTCGTAGTTTTTGGAAGCTTGGCAACCCCTTTCCATCAAATTGATTTTCGCCAGTCTCTGCTTAGGGCTACATCAACAGCACACAAACTATAGAGATAGAACTTGAAACTGCTCTATTGTGTCAAGTTTCCAAAGAGCTAGCAACAAACCGTCTTTGATTTAGACTTCCAAATACATGTATCCGTATAGGAGAAAACAGAGTGAACCTAAAAATGAAAACGTTTACTGCAAACGAAACGGTTTAACCTAGAAGAAACGAAATTTGGTGAGCCAAGTGGTTTTGGTGTACTGATCATTACCTGAAAGAATCATCAAGATTGGGAGAAAAAATGTTTGCTGAGATTTCAGGGAACTCGTAGTTTTTGGAAGATTGGCAACCCCTTTCCATCAAAGTGATTTTCGCGAGTCTCTGCTTAGGGATAAATCAACAGCAAAAAAACCATAGAGATAGAACTTGAAACTGCTCTATTGTGTCAAGTTTCAAAGTGCTAGCACAAAACCGTCTTTGATTTAGAGTAAACAAATACATGGTATCCGTATAGGGAGAAAACATAGTGAAAACCTAAAAATGGAAAACGGTTACTGCAAACGAACGGTTTAACCTTAGAAGAACGAAATTTAGTGAGCCAAGTGGTTTTGGTGTACTGATCATTACCTGAAAAGAATCATCAAGATTGGGTGAAAAAAATGTTTGCTGAGATTTCAGGCAACTCGTAGTTTTTGGAAGCATGGCAACTTCTTTTCCATCAAAGTGATTTTTCCAGGCTCTGCTTAGAGCTACATCAACAGCAAAAAAACTATAGAGATAGAACTTGAAACTGCTCTATTGTGTCAAGTTTCAAAGAGCTAGCACAAACCGTCTTTGATTTAGAGTTCCAAATACATGTATCCCTGTAGGAGGAAAACATAGTGAAACCTAAAAATGAAAACGGTTACTGCAAACGAACGGTTTAACCTAGAAGAACGAAATTTGGTGAGCCAAGTGGTTTTGGTGTACTGATCATTAACCTGAAAGAATCATCAAGATTGGGTGAAAAAATGTTTGCTGAGATTTCAAGGCAACTCGTAGTTTTTGGAAGCTTGGCAACCCTTTCCATCACAAGTGATTTTAGCCAGTTTCTGCTTAGGGCTACATAAATAGCAAAAAAAACCATAGACATAGAACTTGAAACTGCCCTATTGTGTCAGGTTTCAAGGAGCGAGCACAAACATATTTTATTTAGAGTTCCAAATACATGTATTTCTTTAGGAGAAAACAGAGTGAAACCTTAAAATGAAAAACGGTTACTGCAAAACGAACGGTTTAACCTAGAAGAACGAAATTTGGTGAGCCAAGTGGTTTTGGTGTACTGATGTTTACCTGAAAGAATCATCAAAGATTGGGTGAAAAAAAAATGTTTGCTGAGATTTCAGGCAACGCGTAGTTTTTGGAAGCTTGGGCAACACCTTTTCCATCTAAGTGATTTTCGCCAGTCTATCTTTAGGGATACATCAACCGCAAACAAACCATAGAGACAAACTTGAAACATGCTCTATTGTGTCAAGTTTCAAAGAGCTAGCCCAAACCGTCTTTGATTTAGAGTTCCAAATACAAATGTATCCCTATAGGAGAAAAACAGAGTGAAACCTCAACATGAAAACGGTTACTGCAAACGAACGGTTTAACCTAGAAGAACGAAATTTGTGAGCCAAGTGGTTTTGGTGTACTGATCATTACCTGAAAAGAATCATCAAGATTGTGTGAAAAAATGTTTGCTGAGATTTCAGGCAACTCGTGGTTTTTGGAAGCTTGGCAACCACTTTCCATCAAAGTGATTTTTGCCAGTCTCTGCTTAGGGCTACATCAACAGCAAACAAACCATAGAGATAGAACTTGAAACTGCTCTATTTTGTCAAGTTTCAAAGAGCTAGCACAAAACCGTCTTTGATTTAGAGTTCCAAATACATGTATTAGTATAGGAGAAACAGAGTGAAACCTAAAATGAAAACGGTTAACTGCAAACGAACGGGTTAATCTAGAAGAACGAAATTTGGTGAGCCACGTGGTTTTGGTGTACTGATCATTACCTGAAAGAATCATCAAGATTGGGTGAAAAAAATGTTTGCTGAGATTTCAGGCAAACTGGGAGTTTTTGGAAGCTTGGCATCCCTTTCCATCAAAGTGATTTTTTCCAGTCACTGCTTACGGCTACATCAACAGCAAACAAACCATAGAGATAGAACTTGAAACTGGCTCTATTGTGTCAAGTTTCAAAGAGCTAGCACAAACCGTCTTTGATTTAGAGTTTCCAAATACATGTATCCCTATAGGAGAAAACATAGTGAAACTAAAAATGAAAACGGTTACTGCAAACGAACGGTTTAACCTAGAAGAACGAAATTTGGTGAGCCAAGTGGTTTTGATGTACTGATCATTACCTGAAATAATCATCAAGATTGGGTGAAAAAATGTTTGCTGAGATTTCAGTCAACTCGTAGTTTTTGAAGCTTGGCAACCCCTTTTTAATCAAAGTGATTTTAGCCAGTCTCTGCTTAGGGCTACATAAACAGCAAAAAAACCATAGAGATAGAACTTGAAACTGCTTTATTGTGTCAAGTTTCAAGGAGCGAGCACAAACCATATTTGATTTACAGTTCCAAATACATGTATTCCTTCGGAGAAAACATAGTGAAACCAAAAAATGAAAACGGTTACTGCAAACGAACTTGTTTAACCTAGAAGAACGAATTCGGTGAGCCAAGTGGTTTTGGTGTACTGATCATTACCTGAAAAGAATCATCAAGATTGTGTGAAAAATTGTTTGCTGAGATTTCAGGCAACTCGTAGTTTTTGAGCTTGTCAACCCCCTTTCCTTTCAAAGTGATTTTAGCCAGTCTCTGCTTAGGGCTACATTAACAGCAAAACAAACCATAGAGATAGAACTTAAAACTGCTTTATTGTGTCAAATTTCAAAGAGCTAACACAAACCGTCTTTGATTTAGAGTTCCCAAATACATGTATCCGTATAGGAGAAAACAGAGTGAAACCTCAAAATAAAAACGGTTACTGCAAACGAACGGTTTAACCTAGAAGAACGAAATTCGGGGAGCCAAGTGGTTTTGGTGTACTGATCAATTACCTGAAAGAATCATCAAGATTGGGTGAAAAAATGTTTGCTGAGATTTCAGGAAACTCTTAGTTTTTGGAAGCTGGCAACCCCTTTCCATCAAAGTGATTTTCGGGAAGTCTTTGCTTAGGGCTACATCAACAGCAAAGAAACCATAGAGATAGAACTTGAAACTGCTTTATTGTGTCAAGTTTCAAAGAGCTAGCACAAACCGTCTTTGATTTAGAGTTCCAAATACATGTATCCCTATAGGAGAAAACAGAGTGAAACCTAAAAATGAAAACGGTTACTGCAAACGAACGGTTTAACCTAGAAGAACGAAATTTGGTGAGCCAAGTGGTTTTGGTTTACTGATCATTACCTGAAAGAATCATCAAGATTGGGTGAAAAAATGTTTGCTGAGATTTCAGGCAATTCGTAGTTTTTGGAAGCTTGGCAACCCCTTCCCATCAAATTGATTTTCGCCAGTCTCTGCTTAGGGCTACATCAACAGCAAACAAACCAATAAGATAGAACGTGAAACTGCACTATTGTGTCAAGTTTCAAAGAGCTAGCACAAACCGTCTTTGATTTAGAGTAACAAATACATGTATCCCTATAGGAGAAAACAGAGTGAAACCTAAAAATGAAAACGGTTACTGCAAACGAACGGTTTAACCTAGAAGAACGAAATTAGGTGAGCCAAGTGGTTTTGGTGTACTGATCATTACGTGAAAGAATCATCAAGATTGGGTTAAAAAATGTTTGCTGAGATTTCAGGCAACTCGTAGTTTTTGGAAGCTTGGCAACCCCTTTCCATCTAAGTGAATTTTGCCAGTCTCTGCTTAGGGCTACATCAACAGCAAACAACAAATAGAGATAGAACTTTAAACTGCTTTATTGTGTCAAGTTTTAAAGAGCTAGCACAAACCATATTTGATTTAGAGTTCCAAATACATGTATCCGTATAGGAGAAAACAGAGTGAAACCTAAAAATGAAAACGGTTACTGCAAACGAACGGTTTAACCTAGAAGAACGAAATTTGGTGAGCCAAGTGGTTTTGGTGTAGTGATCATTACCTGAAAGAATCATCAAGATTGGGTGAAAAAATGTTTGCTGAGATTTCAGGCAACTCGTAGTTTTTGGAAGCTTGGCAACCCCTTTCCATCAAAGTGATTTTCGCCAGTCTCTGCTTAGGGCTACATCAACAGCAAACAAACCATAGAGATAGAACTTGAAACTTCTCTATTGTGTCTAGTTTCAAAGAGCTAGCACAAACCGTCTTTGATTTAGAATTCCAAATACATGTACCCCTATAGGAGAAAACAGAGTAAAACCTAAGAATAAAAACGGTTACTTCAAACGAACTGTTTAACCGAGAAGAACGAAATTTGGTGAGCCAAGTGGTTTTGGTGTACTGATCATTACCTGAAAGAATCATCAAGATTGGGTGAAAAAATGTTTGCTGAGATTTCAGGCAACTCGTAGTTTTTGGAAGCTTGGCAACCCCTTTCCATTAAAGTGATTTTCGCCAGTCTCTGCTTAGGGCTACATCAACAGCAAACAAACCATAGAGATAGAACTTGAAACTGCTCTATTGTGTTAAGTTTCAAAGAGCTAGCACAATCCGTCTTTGGTTTAGAGTAACAAATACATGTATCCCTATAGGAGAAAACATAGTGAAACCGAAAAATGAAAACGGTTACTGCAAACGAACGGTTTAACCTAGAAGAACGAAATTTGGTGAGCCAAGTGGTTTTGGTGTACTGATCATTACGTGAAAGAATCATCAAGATTGGGTTAAAAAATGTTTGCTGAGATTTCAGGCAACTCGTAGTTTTTTTGAAGCTTGGCAACCCCTTTCCATCAAAGTGAATTTTGCCAGTCTCTGCTTAGGGCTACATCAACAGCAAACAACAAATAGAGATAGAACTTTAAACTGCTTTATTGTGTCAAGTTTTAAAGAGCTAGCACAAACCATATTTGATTTAGAGTTCCAAATACATGTATCCGTATAGGAGAAAACAGAGTGAAACCTAAAAATGAAAACGGTTACTGCAAACGAAAGGTTTAACCTAGAAGAACGAAATTTGGTGAGCCAAGTGGTTTTGGTGTACTGATCATTACCTGAAAAATCATCAAGATTGGGTGAAAAAATGTTTGCTGAGATTTCAGGCAACTCGTAGTTTTTGGAAGCTTGACAACCCCTTTCCATCAAAGTGACTTTCGCCAGTCTCTGCTTAGGGCTACATCAACAGCAAACAAACCATAGAGATAGAACTTGAAACTGCTCTATTGTGTCAAGTTTCAAAGAGCTAGCACAAACCGTCTTTGATTTAGAATTCCAAATACATGTACCCCTATAGGAGAAAACAGAGTAAAACCTAAAAATGAAAACGGTTACTGCAAACGAACTGTTTAACTGAGAAGAACGAAATTTGGTGAGACAAGTGGTTTTGGTGTACTGATCATTACCTGAAAGAATCATTAATATTGGGTGAAAAAATGTTTGCTGCTATTTCAGGCAACTCGTAGTTTTTGGAAGCTTGGCAACCCCTTTCCATCAAAGTGATTTTTGCCAGTCTCTGCTTAGGGCTACATCAACAGAAAACAAACCATAGAGATAGAACTTGAAACTGCTCTATTCTGTCAAGTTTCAAAGAGCTAGCACAAACCGTCTTTGATTTAGAGTTCCAAATACATGTATCCTTATAGGAGAAAACAGAGTGAAACCTAAAAATGAAAACGGTTACTGCAAACGAACGGTTTAACCTAGAAGAACGAAATTTGGTGAGCCAAGTGGATTTGGTGTACTGATCATTACCTGAAAGAATCATCAAGATTGGGTGAAAAAATGTTTGCTGAGATTTCAGGCAACTCGTAGTTTTTTGGAAGCTTGGCAACCCCTTTCCATCAAAGTGATTTTAGCCAGTCTTTGCTTAGGGCTACAAAAACAGCAAACAAACCATAGAGAAAGAACTTGAAACTGCTTTATTGTGTCAAGTTTCAAGGAGCTAGCACAAACCATATTTGATTTAGAGTTCCAAATACATGTATCCGTATAGGAGAAAACAGAGTGAAACCTAAAAATGAAAACGGTTACTGCAAACGAACGGTTTAACCTAGAAGAACGAAATTTGGTGAGCCAAGTGGTTTTGGTGTACTGATCATTACCTGAAAGAATCATCAAGATTGGGTGAAAAAATGTTTGCTGAGATTTCAGGCAACTCGTAGTTTTTGGAAGCTTGGCAACCCCTTTCCATCAAAGTGATTTTCACCAGTCTCTGCTTAGGGCTACATCAACAGCACACAAACCATAGAGATAGAACTTGAAACTGCTCTATTGTGTCAAGTTTCAAAGAGCTAGCACAAACCGTCTTTGATTTAGACTTCCAAATACATGTATCCGTATAGGAGAAAACAGAGTGAAACCTAAAAATGAAAACGGTTACTGCAAACGAACGGTTTAACCTAGAAGAACGAAATTTGGTGAGCCAAGTGGTTTTGGTGTACTGATCATTACCTGAAAGAGTCATCAAGATTGGGAGAAAAAAATGTTTGCTGAGATTTCAGGCAACTCGTAGTTTTTGGAAGCTTGGCAACCCCTTTCCATCAAAGTGATTTTCGCCAGTCTCTGCTTAGGGATACATCAACAGCAAAAAAACCATAGAGATAGAACTTGAAACTGCTCTATTGTGTCAAGTTTCAAAGAGCTAGCACAAACCGTCTTTGATTTAGAGTAACAAATACATGTATCCGTATAGGAGAAAACATAGTGAAACCTAAAAATGAAAACGGTTACTGCAAACGAACGGTTTAACCTAGAAGAACGAAATTTAGTGAGCCAAGTGGTTTTGGTGTACTGATCATTACCTGAAAGAATCATCAAGATTGGGTGAAAAAATGTTTGCTTTCAGGCAACTCGTAGTTTTTGGAAGCTTGGCAACTTCTTTCCATCAAAGTGATTTTTTCCAGGCTCTGCTTAGAGCTACATCAACAGCAAACAAACTATAGAGATAGAACTTGAAACTGCTCTATTGTGTCAAGTTTCAAAGAGCTAGCACAAACCGTCTTTGATTTAGAGTTCCAAATACATGTATCCCTGTAGGAGAAAACATAGTGAAACCTAAAAATGAAAACGGTTACTGCAAACGAACGGTTTAACCTAGAAGAACGAAATTTGGTGAGCCAAGTGGTTTTGGTGTACTGATCATTACCTGAAAGAATCATCAAGATTGGGAGAAAAAATGTTTGCTGAGATTTCAGGCAACTCGTAGTTTTTGGAACTTGGCAACCCCTTTCCATCAAAGTGATTTTCGCCAGTCTCTGCTTAGGGCTACATCAACAGCAAACAAACCATAGAGATAGAACTTGAAACTGCTCTATTGTGTTAAGTTTCAAAGAGCTAGCACAATCCGTCTTTGGTTTAGAGTAACAAATACATGTATCCCTATAGGAGAAAACATAGTGAAACCGAAAAATGAAAACGGTTACTGCAAACGAACGGTTTAACCTAGAAGAACGAAATTTGGTGAGCCAAGTGGTTTTGGTGTACTGATCATTACGTGAAAGAATCATCAAGATTGGGTTAAAAAATGTTTGCTGAGATTTCAGGCAACTCGTAGTTTTTTTGAAGCTTGGCAACCTTTTTCCATCAAAGTGAATTTTGCCAGTCTCTGCTTAGGGCTACATCAACAGCAAACAACAAATAGAGATAGAACTTTAAACTGCTTTATTGTGTCAAGTTTTAAAGAGCTAGCACAAACCATATTTGATTTAGAGTTCCAAATACATGTATCCGTATAGGAGAAAACAGAGTGAAACCTAAAAATGAAAACGGTTACTGCAAACGAACGGTTTAACCTAGAAGAACGAAATTTGGTGAGCCAAGTGGTTTTGGTGTACTGATCATTACCTGAAAGAATCATCAAGATTGGGTGAAAAAATGTTTGCTGAGATTTCAGGCAACTCGTAGTTTTTGGAAGCTTGGCAACCCCTTTCCATCAAAGTGACTTTCGCCAGTCTCTGCTTAGGGCTACATCAACAGCAAACAAACCATAGAGATAGAACTTGAAACTGCTCTATTGTGTCAAGTTTCAAAGAGCTAGCACAAACCGTCTTTGATTTAGAATTCCAAATACATGTACCCCTATAGGAGAAAACAGAGTAAAACCTAAAAATGAAAACGGTTACTGCAAACGAACTGTTTAACCGAGAAGAACGAAATTTGGTGAGACAAGTGGTTTTGGTGTACTGATCATTACCTGAAAGAATCATTAATATTGGGTGAAAAAATGTTTGCTGCTATTTCAGGCAACTCGTAGTTTTTGGAAGCTTGGCAACCCCTTTCCATCAAAGTGATTTTTGCCAGTCTCTGCTTAGGGCTACATCAACAGAAAACAAACCATAGAGATAGAACTTGAAACTGCTCTATTCTGTCAAGTTTCAAAGAGTTAGCACAAACCGTCTTTGATTTAGAGTTCCAAATACATGTATCCTTATAGGAGAAAACAGAGTGAAACCTAAAAATGAAAACGGTTACTGCAAACGAACGGTTTAACCTAAAAGAACGAAATTTGGTGAGCCAAGTGGATTTGGTGTACTGATCATTACCTGAAAGAATCATCAAGATTGGGTGAAAAAATGTTTGCTGAGATTTCAGGCAACTCGTAGTTTTTTGGAAGCTTGGCAACCCCTTTCCATCAAAGTGATTTTAGCCAGTCTTTGCTTAGGGCTACAAAAACAGCAAACAAACCATAGAGAAAGAACTTGAAACTGCTTTATTGTGTCAAGTTTCAAGGAGCTAGCACAAACCATATTTGATTTAGAGTTCCAAATACATGTATCCGTATAGGAGAAAACAGAGTGAAACCTAAAAATGAAAACGGTTACTGCAAACGAACGGTTTAACCTAGAAGAACGAAATTTGGTGAGCCAAGTGGTTTTGGTGTACTGATCATTACCTGAAAGAATCATCAAGATTGGGTGAAAAAATGTTTGCTGAGATTTCAGGCAACTCGTAGTTTTTGGAAGCTTGGCAACCCCTTTCCATCAAAGTGATTTTCGCCAGTCTCTGCTTAGGGCTACATCAACAGCACACAAACCATAGAGATAGAACTTGAAACTGCTCTATTGTGTCAAGTTTCAAAGAGCTAGCACAAACCGTCTTTGATTTAGACTTCCAAATACATGTATCCATATAGGAGAAAACAGAGTGAAACCTAAAAATGAAAACGGTTACTGCAAACGAACGGTTTAACCTAGAAGAACGAAATTTGGTGAGCCAAGTGGTTTTGGTGTACTGATCATTACCTGAAAGAATCATCAAGATTGGGAGAAAAAAATGTTTGCTGAGATTTCAGGCAACTCGTAGTTTTTGGAAGCTTGGCAACCCCTTTCCATCAAAGTGATTTTCGCCAGTCTCTGCTTAGGGATACATCAACAGCAAAAAAACCATAGAGATAGAACTTGAAACTGCTCTATTGTGTCAAGTTTCAAAGAGTTAGCACAAACCGTCTTTGATTTAGAGTAACAAATATATGTATCCGTATAGGAGAAAACATAGTGAAACCTAAAAATGAAAACGGTTACTGCAAACGAACGGTTTAACCTAGAAGAACGAAATTTAGTGAGCCAAGTGGTTTTGGTGTACTGATCATTACCTGAAAGAATCATCAAGATTGGGTGAAAAAATGTTTGCTGAGATTTCAGGCAACTCGTAGTTTTTGGAAGCTTGGCAACCCCTTTCCATCAAAGTGATTTTAGCCAGTTTCTGCTTAGGGCTACATAAATAGCAAAAAAACCATAGACATAGAACTTGAAACTGCCCTATTGTGTCAGGTTTCAAGGAGCGAGCACAAACCATATTTTATTTAGAGTTCCAAATACATGTATTTCTTTAGGAGAAAACAGAGTGAAACCTTAAAATGAAAACGGTTACTGCAAACGAACGGTTTAACCTAGAAGAACGAAATTTGGTGAGCCAAGTGGTTTTGGTGTACTGATGTTACCTGAAAGAATCATCAAGATTGGGTGAAAAAATGTTTGCTGAGATTTCAGGCAACTCGTAGTTTTTGGAAGCTTGGCAACACCTTTCCATCAAAGTGATTTTCGCCAGTCTATCTTTAGGGATACATCAACAGCAAACAAACCATAGAGACAGAACTTGAAACTGCTCTATTGTGTCAAGTTTCAAAGAGCTAGCCCAAACCGTCTTTGATTTAGAGTTCCAAATACATGTATCCCTATAGGAGAAAACAGAGTGAAACCTCAACATGAAAACGGTTACTGCAAACGAACGGTTTAACCTAAAAGAACGAAATTTGGTGAGCCAAGTGGTTTTGGTGTACTGATCATTACCTGAAAGAATCATCAAGATTGTGTGAAAAAATGTTTGCTGAGATTTCAGGCAACTCGTGGTTTTTGGAAGCTTGGCAACCACTTTCCATCAAAGTGATTTTTGCCAGTCTCTGCTTAGGGCTACATCAACAGCAAACAAACCATAGAGATAGAACTTGAAACTGCTCTATTTTGTCAAGTTTCAAAGAGCTAGCACAAACCGTCTTTGATTTAGAGTTCCAAATACATGTATTAGTATAGGAGAAAACAGAGTGAAACCTAAAAATGAAAACGGTTACTGCAAACGAACGGTTTAACCTAGAAGAACGAAATTTGGTGACCCACGTGGTTTTGGTGTACTGATCATTACCTGAAAGAATCATCAAGATTGGGTGAAAAAATGTTTGCTGAGATTTCAGGCAACTGGGAGTTTTTGGAAGCTTGGCATCCCCTTTCCATCAAAGTGATTTTTTCCAGTCACTGCTTATGGCTACATCAACAGCAAACAAACCATAGAGATAGAACTTGAAACTGCTCTATTGTGTCAAGTTTCAAAGAGCTAGCACAAACCGTCTTTGATTTAGAGTTCCAAATACATGTATCCCTATAGGAGAAAACATAGTGAAACCTAAAAATGAAAACGGTTACTGCAAACGAACGGTTTAACCTAGAAGAACGAAATTTGGTGAGCCAAGTGGTTTTGATGTACTGATCATTACCTGAAATAATCATCAAGATTGGGTGAAAAAATGTTTGCTGAGATTTCAGTCAACTCGTAGTTTTTTGGAAGCTTGGCAACCCCTTTTTATCAAAGTGATTTTAGCCAGTCTCTGCTTAGGGCTACATAAACAGCAAAAAACCATAGAGATAGAACTTGAAACTGCTTTATTGTGTCAAGTTTCAAGGAGCGAGCACAAACCATATTTGATTTACAGTTCCAAATACATGTATTCCTTTCGGAGAAAACATAGTGAAACCAAAAAATGAAAACGGTTACTGCAAACGAACTGTTTAACCTAGAAGAACGAAATTCGGTGAGCCAAGTGGTTTTGGTGTACTGATCATTACCTGAAAGAATCATCAAGATTGTGTGAAAAATTGTTTGCTGAGATTTCAGGCAACTCGTAGTTTTTGGAAGCTTGTCAACCCCTTTCCTTCAAAGTGATTTTAGCCAGTCTCTGCTTAGGGCTACATTAACAGCAAACAAACCATAGAGATAGAACTTAAAACTGCTTTATTGTGTCAAATTTCAAAGAGCTAACACAAACCATCTTTGATTTAGAGTTCCAAATACATGTATCCGTATAGGAGAAAACAGAGTGAAACCTCAAAATAAAAACGGTTACTGCAAACGAACGGTTTAACCTAGAAGAACGAAATTCGGTGAGCCAA
>NW_027522431.1:105747-140066 GCF_052094955.1 Ictidomys tridecemlineatus
GCTGAGATTTCAGGCAACTCGTAGTTTTTGGAAGCTTGGCAACCCCTTTCCATCAAAGTGATTTTCGCCAGTCTCTGCTTAGGGCTACATCAACAGCAAACAAAGCAATAAGATAGAACGTGAAACTGCACTATTGTGTCAAGTTTCAAAGAGCTAGCACAAACCGTCTTTGATTTAGAGTAACAAATACATGTATCCCTATAGGAGAAAACATAGTGAAACCTAAAAATGAAAACGGTTACTGCAAACGAACGGTTTAACCTAGAAGAACGAAATTAGGTGAGCCAAGTGGTTTTGGTGTACTGATCATTACGTGAAAGAATCATCAAGATTGGGTTAAAAAATGTTTGCTGAGATTTCAGGCAACTCGTAGTTTTTTTGAAGCTTGGCAACCCCTTTCCATCTAAGTGAATTTTGCCAGTCTCTGCTTAGGGCTACATCAACAGCAAACAACAAATAGAGATAGAACTTTAAACTGCTTTATTGTGTCAAGTTTTAAAGAGCTAGCACAAACCGTCTTTGATTTAGAGTTCAAAATACATGTATCCGTATTGGAGAAAACAGAGTGAAACCTAAAAATGAAAACGGTTACTGCAAACGAACGGTTTAACCTAGAAGACCGAAATTTGGTGAGCCAAGTGGTTTTGATGTACTGATCATTACCTGAAATAATCATCAAGATTGGGTGAAAAAATGTTTGCTGAGATTTCAGTCAACTCGTAGTTTTTTGGAAGCTTGGCAACCCATTTTTATCAAAGTGATTTTAGCCAGTCTCTGCTTAGGGCTACATAAACAGCAAAAAACCATAGAGATAGAACTTGAAACTGCTTTATTGTGTCAAGTTTCAAGGAGCGAGCACAAACCATATTTGATTTACAGTTCCAAATACATGTATTCCTTTCGGAGAAAACATAGTGAAACCAAAAAATGAAAACGGTTACTGCAAACGAACTGTTTAACCTAGAAGAACGAAATTCGGTGAGCCAAGTGGTTTTGGTGTACTGATCATTACCTGAAAGAATCATCAAGATTGTGTGAAAAATTGTTTGCTGAGATTTCAGGCAACTCGTAGTTTTTGGAAGCTTGTCAACCCCTTTCATTCAAAGTGATTTTCGCCAGTCTCTCCTTAGGGCTACATCAACAGCAAACAAACCATAGAGATAGAACTTGAAACTGCTCTATTGTGTCAAGTTTCAAAGAGCTAGCACAAACCGTCTTTGATTTAGAGTTCCAAATACATGTATCCCTATAGGAGAAACAGAGTGAAACCTAAAAATGAAAACGGTTACTGCAAACGAACGGTTTATCCTAGAAGAACGAAATTCGGTGAGCCAAGTGGTTGTGGAGTACTGATCATTACCTGAAAGAATCATCAAGATTGGGTGAAAAAATGTTTGCTGAGATTTCAGGCAACTCGTAGTTTTTCGAAGCTTGGCAACACCTTTTCATCAAAGTGATTTTAGCCAGAATCTGCTTAGGGCTACATCAACAGCAAACAAACCATAGAGATAGAACTTGAAACTGCTTAATTGTGTCAAGTTTCAAGGAGCTAGCACAAACCGCCTTTGATTTAGAATTCCAAATACATGTATCCGTATAGGAGAAAACAGTGAAACCTAAAATGAAAACGGTTACTGCAAACGAATGGTTTAACATAGAAGAACGAAATTTGGTGAGCAAAGTGGATTTGGTGTAATGATTATTACCTGAAAGAATCATTAAGATTGGGTGAAAAAATGTTTGCTGAGATTTCAGGCAACTCGTAGTTTTTCGAAGCTTGGCAACCCCTTTCCATCAAAGTGATTTTCGCCAGTCTCTGCTTAGGGCTACATCAACAGCAAACAAACCATAGAGATAGAACTTGAAACTGCTCTATTGTGTCAATTTTCAAAGAATTAGCACAAACCGTCTTTGATTTAGAGTTCCAAATACATGTATCCTTATAGGAGAAAATAGAGAGAACCCTAAAAATGAAAACGGTTACTGCAAACGAACGGTTTAACCTAGCAGAACGAAATTTGGTGAGCCAAGTGGTTTTGGTGTACTGATGTTACCTGAACGAATCATCAAGATTGGGTGAAAAAATGTTTGCTGAGATTTCAGGCAACTCGTAGTTTTTGGAAGCTTGGCAACCCCTTTCCATCAAAGTGATTTTCGCCAGTCTCTGCTTAGGGCTACATCAACAGCAAACAAACCATAGAGATAGAACTTGAAACTGCTCTATTGTGTCAAGTTTCAAAGAGCTAGCACAAACCGTCTTTGATTTAGAGTTCCAAATACATGTATCCCTATAGGAGAAAACAGAGTGAAACCTAAAAATGAAAACGGTTACTGCAAACGAACGGTTTAACCTGGAAGAACGAAATTTGGTGAGCCAAGTGGTTTTGATGTACTGATCATTACCTGAAAGAATCATCAAGATTGGGTGAAAAAATGTTTGCTGAGATTTCAGGAAACTCGTAGTTTTTTGGAAGCTTGGCAACCCCTTTTTATCAAAGTGATTTTGGCCAGTCTCTGCTTAGGGCTACATAAACAGCAAAAAACCATAGAGATCGAACTTGAAACTGCTTTATTGTGTCAAGTTTCAATGAGCGAGCACAAACCATATTTGATTTAAAGTTCCAAATACATGTATTCTTTTCGGAGAAAACAGAGTGAAACCTAAAAATGAAAACGGTTACTGCAAACGAACTGTTTAACCTAGAAGAACGAAATTCGGTGAGCCAAGTGGTTTTGGTGTACTGATCATTACCTGAAAGAATCATCAAGATTGTGTGAAAAATTGTTTGCTGAGATTTCAGGCAACTCGTAGTTTTTGGAAGCTTGTCAACCCCTTTTCTTCAAAGTGATTTTTGCCAGTCTCTGCTTAGGGCTATATTAACAGTAAACAAACCATAGAGATAGAACTAAAACTGCTCTATTGTGTCAAGTTTCAAAGAGCTAGCACAAACCGTCTTTGATTTAGAGTTCCAAATACATGTATCCGTATAGGAGAAAACAGAGTGAAACCTCAAAATGAAAACGGTTACTGCAAACGAACGGTTTTAACCTAGAAGAACGAAATTTGGTGAGCCAAGTGGTTTTGGTTTACTGATCATTACCTGAAAGAATCATCAAGATTGGGTGAAAAAATGTTTGCTGAGATTTCAGGCAACTCGTAGTTTTTGGAAGCTTGGCAACCCCTTTCCATCAAAGTGATTTTCGCCAGTCTCTGCTTAGGGCTACATCAACAGCAAACAAACCATAGAGATAGAACTTGAAACTGCTCTATTGTTTCAAGTTTCAAAGAGCTAGCAAAAACCGTCTTTGATTTAGAGTTCCAAATACATGTATCCCTATAGGAGTAAACAGAGTGAAACCTAAAAATGAAAATGGTTACTGCAAACGAACGGTTTATCCTAGAAGAATGAAATTTGGTGAGCCAAGTGGTTTTGGAGTACTGATCATTACCTGAAATAATCATCAAGATTGGGTGAAAAAATGTTTGCTGAGATTTCAGGCAACTCGTAGTTTTTTGGAAGCTTGGCAACCCCTTTCCATCAAAGTGATTTTAGCCAGTCTCTGCTTAGGGCTATATAAACAGCAAACAAACCACAGAGATAGAACTTGAAACTGCTTTTTTGTGTCAAGTTTCAAGTAGCTAGCACAAACCATATTTGATTTAGAGTTCGAAATACATGTATCCGTATAGGAGAAAACAGAGTGAAACCTAAAAATGAAAACGGTTACTGCAAACGAACGGTTTAACCTAGAAGAACGAAATTTGGTGAGCCAAGTGGTTTTGGTGTACTGATCATTACCTGAAAGAATCATCAAGATTGGGTGAAAAAATGTTTGCTGAGATTTCAGGCAACTCGGAGTTTTTGGAAGCTTGGCAACCCCTTTCCATCAAAGTGATTTTCGCCAGTCTCTGCTTAGGGCTACATCAACAGCAAACAAACCATACAGATAGAACTTGAAACTGCTCTATTGTGTTATGTTTCAAAGAGCTAGCACAATCCCTCTTTGGTTTAGAGTAACAAATACATGTATCCGTATAGGAGAAAACATAGTGAAACCTAAAAATGAAAACGGTTACTGCAAACGAACGGTTTAACCTAGAAGAACGAAATTTGGTGAGCCAAGTGGTTTTGGTGTACTGATCATTACGTGAAAGAATCATCAAGATTGGGTTAAAAAATGTTTGCTGAGATTTCAGGCAACTCGTAGTTTTTTTGAAGCTTGGCAACCCCTTTCCATCAAAGTGAATTTTGCCAGTCTCTGCTTAGGGCTACATCAACAGCAAACAACAAATAGAGATAGAACTTTAACCTGCTTTATTGTGTCAAGTTTTAAAGAGCTAGCACAAACCATATTTGATTTAGAGTTCCAAATACATGTATCCGTATAGGAGAAAACAGAGTGAAACCTAAAAATGAAAAGGTTACTGCAAACGAACGGTTTAACCTAGAAGAACGAAATTTGGTGAGCCAAGTGGTTTTCGTGTACTGATCCTTACCTGAAAGAATCATCAAGATTGGGTGAAAAAATGTTTGCTGAGATTTCAGGCAACTCGTAGTTTTTGGAAGCTTGGCAACCCCTTTCAATCCAAGTGATTTTCGCCAGTCTCTGCTTAGGGCAATATCAACAGCAAAAAACCATAGAGATAGAACTTGAAACTGTTTGATTGTGTCAAGTTTCAAGGAGCGAGCACAAACCATATTTGATTTACAGTTCCAAATACATGTATTCCTTTCGGAGAAAACATAGTGAAACCAAAAAATGAAAACGGTTACTGCAAACGAACGGTTTAACCTAGAAGAACGAAATTCGGTGAGCCAAGTGGTTTTGGTGTACTGATCATTACCTGAAAGAATCATCAATATTGTGTGAAAAATTGTTTGCTGAGATTTCAGGCAACTCGTAGTTTTTGGAAGCTTGTCAACCCCTTTCCTTCAAAGTGATTTTAGCCAGTCTCTGCTTAGGGCTACATTAACAGCAAACAAACCATAGAGATAGAACTTGAAACTGCTCTATTGTGTCAAGTTTCAAAGAGCTAGCACAAACCGTCTTTGATTTAGAGTTCCAAATACATGTATCCGTATAGGAGAAAACAGAGTGAAACCTAAAAATGAAAACGGTTACTGCAATCAAACGGTTTAACCTAGAAGAACGAAATTTGGTGAGCCAAGTGGTTTTGGTGTACTGATCATTACCTGAAAGAATCATCAAGATTGGGTGAAAAAATGTTTGCTGAGATTTCAGGCAACTCGTAGTTTTTGGAAGCTTGGCAACCCCTTTCCATCAAAGTGATTTTCGGAAGTCTCTGCTTATGGCTACATCGACAGCAAACAAACCATAGAGATAGAACTTGAAACTGCTTTATTGTGTCAAGTTTCAAAGAGCTAGCACAAACCGTCTTTGATTTAGAGTTCCAAATACATGTATCCCTATAGGAGAAAACAGAGTGAAACCTAAAAATGAAAACGGTTACTGCAAACGAACGGTTTAACCTAGAAGAACGAAATTTGGTGAGCCAAGTGGTTTTGGTTTACTGATCATTACCTGAAAGAATCATCAAGATTGGGTGAAAAAATGTTTGCTGAGATTTCAGGCAACTCGTAGTTTTTGGAAGCTTGGCAACCCCTTTCCATCAAAGTGATTTTCGCCAGTCTCTGCTTAGGGCTACATCAACAGCAAACAAAGCAATAAGATAGAACGTGAAACTGCACTATTGTGTCAAGTTTCAAAGAGCTAGCACAAACCGTCTTTGATTTAGAGTAACAAATACATGTATCCCTATAGGAGAAAACATAGTGAAACCTAAAAATGAAAACGGTTACTGCAAACGAACGGTTTAACCTAGAAGAACGAAATTAGGTGAGCCAAGTGGTTTTGGTGTACTGATCATTACGTGAAAGAATCATCAAGATTGGGTTAAAAAATGTTTGCTGAGATTTCAGGCAACTCGTGGTTTTTTTGAAGCTTGGCAACCCCTTTCCATCTAAGTGAATTTTGCCAGTCTCTGCTTAGGGCTACATCAACAGCAAACAACAAATAGAGATAGAACTTTAAACTGCTTTATTGTGTCAAGTTTTAAAGAGCTAGCACAAACCGTCTTTGATTTAGAGTTCAAAATACATGTATCCGTATTGGAGAAAACAGAGTGAAACCTAAAAATGAAAACGGTTACTGCAAACGAACGGTTTAACCTAGAAGAACGAAATTTGGTGAGCCAAGTGGTTTTGATGTACTGATCATTACCTGAAATAATCATCAAGATTGGGTGAAAAAATGTTTGCTGAGATTTCAGTCAACTCGTAGTTTTTTGGAAGCTTGGCAACCCATTTTTATCAAAGTGATTTTAGCCAGTCTCTGCTTAGGGCTACATAAACAGCAAAAAACCATAGAGATAGAACTTGAAACTGCTTTATTGTGTCAAGTTTCAAGGAGCGAGCACAAACCATATTTGATTTACAGTTCCAAATACATGTATTCCTTTCGGAGAAAACATAGTGAAACCAAAAAATGAAAACGGTTACTGCAAACGAACTGTTTAACCTAGAAGAACGAAATTCGGTGAGCCAAGTGGTTTTGGTGTACTGATCATTACCTGAAAGAATCATCAAGATTGTGTGAAAAATTGTTTGCTGAGATTTCAGGCAACTCGTAGTTTTTGGAAGCTTGTCAACCCCTTTCATTCAAAATGATTTTCGCCAGTCTCTCCATAGGGCTACATCAACAGCAAACAAACCATAGAGATAGAACTTGAAACTGCTCTATTGTGTCAAGTTTCAAAGAGCTAGCACAAACCGTCTTTGATTTAGAGTTCCAAATACATGTATCCCTATAGGAGAAAACAGAGTGAAACCTAAAAATGAAAACGGTTACTGCAAACGAACGGTTTATCCTAGAAGAACGAAATTCGGTGAGCCAAGTGGTTGTGGAGTACTGATCATTACCTGAAAGAATCATCAAGATTGGGTGAAAAAATGTTTGCTGAGATTTCAGGCAACTCGTAGTTTTTCGAATCTTGGCAACACCTTTTCATCAAAGTGATTTTAGCCAGAATCTGCTTAGGGCTACATCAACAGCAAACAAACCATAGAGATAGAACTTGAAACTGCTTAATTGTGTCAAGTTTCAAGGAGCTAGCACAAACCGCCTTTGATTTAGAATTCCAAATACATGTATCCGTATAGGAGAAAACAGTGAAACCTAAAATGAAAACGGTTACTGCAAACGAATGGTTTAACATAGAAGAACGAAATTTGGTGAGCAAAGTGGATTTGGTGTAATGATTATTACCTGAAAGAATCATTAAGATTGGGTGAAAAAATGTTTGCTGAGATTTCAGGCAACTCGTAGTTTGTCGAAGCTTGGCAACCCCTTTCCATCAAAGTGATTTTCGCCAGTCTCTGCTTAGGGCTACATCAACAGCAAACAAACCATAGAGATAGAACTTGAAACTGCTCTATTGTGTCAATTTTCAAAGAATTAGCACAAACCGTCTTTGATTTAGAGTTCCAAATACATGTATCCTTATAGGAGAAAATAGAGAGAACCCTAAAAATGAAAACGGTTACTGCAAACGAACGGTTTAACCTAGCAGAACGAAATTTGGTGAGCCAAGTGGTTTTGGTGTACTGATCATTACCTGAAAGAATCATCAAGATTGGGTGAAAAAATGTTTGCTGAGATTTCAGGCAACTCTTAGTTTTTGGAAGCTTGGCAACCCCTTTCCATCAAAGTGATTTTCGGAAGTCTCTGCTTATGGCTACATCGACAGCAAACAAACCATAGAGATAGAACTTGAAACTGCTTTATTGTGTCAAGTTTCAAAGAGCTAGCACAAACCGTCTTTGATTTAGAGTTCCAAATACATGTATCCCTATAGGAGAAAACAGAGTGAAACCTAAAAATGAAAACGGTTACTGCAAATGAACGGTTTAACCTAGAAGAACGAAATTTGGTGAGCCAAGTGGTTTTGGTTTACTGATCATTACCTGAAAGAATCATCAAGATTGGGTGAAAAAATGTTTGCTGAGATTTCAGGCAACTCGTAGTTTTTGGAAGCTTGGCAACCCCTTTCCATCAAAGTGATTTTCGCCAGTCTCTGCTTAGGGCTACATCAACAGCAAACAAAGCAATAAGATAGAACGTGAAACTGCACTATTGTGTCAAGTTTCAAAGAGCTAGCACAAACCGTCTTTGATTTAGAGTAACAAATACATGTATCCCTATAGGAGAAAACATAGTGAAACCTAAAAATGAAAACGGTTACTGCAAACGAACGGTTTAACCTAGAAGAACGAAATTAGGTGAGCCAAGTGGTTTTGGTGTACTGATCATTACGTGAAAGAATCATCAAGATTGGGTTAAAAAATGTTTGCTGAGATTTCAGGCAACTCGTAGTTTTTTTGAAGCTTGGCAACCCCTTTCCATCTAAGTGAATTTTGCCAGTCTCTGCTTAGGGCTACATCAACAGCAAACAACAAATAGAGATAGAACTTTAAACTGCTTTATTGTGTCAAGTTTTAAAGAGCTAGCACAAACCGTCTTTGATTTAGAGTTCAAAATACATGTATCCGTATTGGAGAAAACAGAGTGAAACCTAAAAATGAAAACGGTTACTGCAAACGAACGGTTTAACCTAGAAGACCGAAATTTGGTGAGCCAAGTGGTTTTGATGTACTGATCATTACCTGAAATAATCATCAAGATTGGGTGAAAAAATGTTTGCTGAGATTTCAGTCAACTCGTAGTTTTTTGGAAGCTTGGCAACCCATTTTTATCAAAGTGATTTTAGCCAGTCTCTGCTTAGGGCTACATAAACAGCAAAAAACCATAGAGATAGAACTTGAAACTGCTTTATTGTGTCAAGTTTCAAGGAGCGAGCACAAACCATATTTGATTTACAGTTCCAAATACATGTATTCCTTTCGGAGAAAACATAGTGAAACCAAAAAATGAAAACGGTTACTGCAAACGAACTGTTTAACCTAGAAGAACGAAATTCGGTGAGCCAAGTGGTTTTGGTGTACTGATCATTACCTGAAAGAATCATCAAGATTGTGTGAAAAATTGTTTGCTGAGATTTCAGGCAACTCGTAGTTTTTGGAAGCTTGTCAACCCCTTTCATTCAAAGTGATTTTCGCCAGTCTCTCCTTAGGGCTACATCAACAGCAAACAAACCATAGAGATAGAACTTGAAACTGCTCTATTGTGTCAAGTTTCAAAGAGCTAGCACAAACCGTCTTTGATTTAGAGTTCCAAATACATGTATCCCTATAGGAGAAAACAGAGTGAAACCTAAAAATGAAAACGGTTACTGCAAACGAACGGTTTATCCTAGAAGAACGAAATTCGGTGAGCCAAGTGGTTGTGGAGTACTGATCATTACCTGAAAGAATCATCAAGATTGGGTGAAAAAATGTTTGCTGAGATTTCAGGCAACTCGTAGTTTTTCGAAGCTTGGCAACACCTTTTCATCAAAGTGATTTTAGCCAGAATCTGCTTAGGGCTACATCAACAGCAAACAAACCATAGAGATAGAACTTGAAACTGCTTAATTGTGTCAAGTTTCAAGGAGCTAGCACAAACCGCCTTTGATTTAGAATTCCAAATACATGTATCCGTATAGGAGAAAACAGTGAAACCTAAAATGAAAACGGTTACTGCAAACGAATGGTTTAACATAGAAGAACGAAATTTGGTGAGCAAAGTGGATTTGGTGTAATGATTATTACCTGAAAGAATCATTAAGATTGGGTGAAAAAATGTTTGCTGAGATTTCAGGCAACTCGTAGTTTTTCGAAGCTTGGCAACCCCTTTCCATCAAAGTGATTTTCGCCAGTCTCTGCTTAGGGCTACATCAACAGCAAACAAACCATAGAGATAGAACTTGAAACTGCTCTATTGTGTCAATTTTCAAAGAATTAGCACAAACCGTCTTTGATTTAGAGTTCCAAATACATGTATCCTTATAGGAGAAAATAGAGAGAACCCTAAAAATGAAAACGGTTACTGCAAACGAACGGTTTAACCTAGCAGAACGAAATTTGGTGAGCCAAGTGGTTTTGGTGTACTGATGTTACCTGAACGAATCATCAAGATTGGGTGAAAAAATGTTTGCTGAGATTTCAGGCAACTCGTAGTTTTTGGAAGCTTGGCAACCCCTTTCCATCAAAGTGATTTTCGCCAGTCTCTGCTTAGGGCTACATCAACAGCAAACAAACCATAGAGATAGAACTTGAAACTGCTCTATTGTGTCAAGTTTCAAAGAGCTAGCACAAACCGTCTTTGATTTAGAGTTCCAAATACATGTATCCCTATAGGAGAAAACAGAGTGAAACCTAAAAATGAAAACGGTTACTGCAAACGAACGGTTTAACCTGGAAGAACGAAATTTGGTGAGCCAAGTGGTTTTGATGTACTGATCATTACCTGAAAGAATCATCAAGATTGGGTGAAAAAATGTTTGCTGAGATTTCAGGAAACTCGTAGTTTTTTGGAAGCTTGGCAACCCCTTTTTATCAAAGTGATTTTGGCCAGTCTCTGCTTAGGGCTACATAAACAGCAAAAAACCATAGAGATCGAACTTGAAACTGCTTTATTGTGTCAAGTTTCAATGAGCGAGCACAAACCATATTTGATTTAAAGTTCCAAATACATGTATTCTTTTCGGAGAAAACAGAGTGAAACCTAAAAATGAAAACGGTTACTGCAAACGAACGGTTTAATCTAGAAGAACGAAATTTGGTGAGCCAAGTGGTTTTGGTGTACTGATCATTACCTGAAAGAATCATCAAGATTGGGTGAAAAAATGTTTGCTGAGATTTCAGGCAACTCGTAGTTTTTGGAAGCTTGGCAACCCCTTTCCATCCAAGTGATTTTCGCCAGTCTCTGCTTAAGGCTACATCAACAGCAAACAAACCATAGAGATAGAACTTGAAACTGCTCTATTTTGTCAAGTTTCAAAGAGCTAGCAAAAACCGTCTTTGATTTAGAGTTCCAAATACATGTATCCGTATAGAAGAAAACAGAGTGAAACCTAAAAATGAAAACGGTTACTGCAAACGAACGGTTTAACCTAGAAGAACGAAATTTGGTGAGCCAAGTGGTTTTGGTGTACTGATCATTACCTGAAAGAATCATCAAGATTGGGTGAAAAAATGTTTGCTGAGATTTCTGGCAACTCGTAGTTTTTGGAAGCTTGGCAACCCCTTTCCATCAAAGTGATTTTTGCCAGTCTCTGCTTAAGGCTACATCAACAGCAAACAAACCATAGAGACAGAACTTGAAACTTCTCTATTGTGTCAATTTTCAAAGAGCTAGCACAAACCGTCTTTGATTTAGAGTTCCAAATATATGTATCCGCATAGGAGAAAACAGAGTGAAACCTAAAAATGAAAACGGTTACTGCAAACGAACGGTTTAACCTAGAAGAACGAAATTTGGTGAGACAAGTGGTTTTGGTGTACTGATCATTACCTGAAAGAATTATCAAGATTGGGTGAAAAAATGTTTGCTGAGATTTCAGGACACTCGTAGTTTTTGGAAGCTTGGCAACCCCTTTCCATCAAAGTGATATTCGCCAGTCTCTGCTTAGGGCTACATCAACAGCAAACAAACCATAGAGATAGAACTTGAAACTCCTCTATTGTGTCAAGTTTCAAAGAGCTAGCACAAACCGTCTTTGATTTAGAGTTCCAAATACATGTATCCTTATAGGAGAAAACAGAGTGAAACCTAAAAATGAAAACGGTTACTGCAAACGAACCGTTTAACCTAGAAGAACGAAATTTGGTGAGTCAAGTGGTTTTGGTGTACTGATCATTACCTGAAAGAATCATCAAGATTGGGGTGAAAAAATGTTTTCTGAGATTTCAGGCAACTCGTAGTTTTTGTATGCTTTGCAACCCCTTTACATCAAAGTGATTTTCGCCAGTCTCTACTAAGGACTACATCCAAAAGCAAACAAACCATAGAGATAGAACCTTGAAACTTCTCTATTGTGTCAATTTTCAAAGAGCTAGCACAAACCGTCTTTGATTTAGAGTTCCAAATACCTGTATCCCTATAGGAGAAAACAGAGTGAAACCTAAAATGAAAACGGTTTACTGCAAAAAAAACGGTTTAACGTAGAAGAACGAAATTTGGTGAGCCAAGTGGTTTTGGTGTACTGATCATTACCTGAAAGAATCATCAAGTTTGGGTTAAACAATGTTTGCTGAGATTTCAGGAAACTCGTAGTTTTTGGAAGCTTGGCAACCCCTTTCCATCAAAGTGATTTTCGCCAGTCTCTGCTTAGGGCTACATCACCAGCAAACAAACCATAGAGATAGAACTTTAAACTGCTTTATTGTGTCAAGTTTCAAAGAGCCTGCACAAACCGTCTTTGATTTAGAGTTCCAAATACATGTATCCGTATAGGAGAAAACAGAGTAAAACCTAAAAATGAAAACGGTTACTGCCAAATGAACGGTTTAACCTAGAAGAACAATAATTTGTTGAGTCAAGTGGTTTTATTTTACTTATCATTACTTGAAAGAATCATCAAGATTGGGTGAAAAAATGATTGCTGAGATTTCAGGCAACTCGTAGTTTTTCGAAGCTTGGCAACCCCTTTCCATCAAAGTGATTTTCACCAGTCTCTACTTAGGAATACATCAACAGCAAACCAAACCATAGAGATAGAACTTGAAACTGCTCTATTGTGTCAAGTTTCAAAGAGGTAGCACAAACCGTCTTTGATTTAGAGTTCCAAATACATGTATCCGTATAGGAGAAAACAGAGTGAAACCTAAAAATGAAAACGGTTACTGCAGACGAACGGTTTAACCTAGAAGAACGAAATTTGGTGAGCCAAGTGGTTTTGGTGTACTGATCATTACCTGAAAGAATCATCAAGATTGGGTGAAAAAATGTTTGCTGAGATTTCAGGCAACTCCTAGTTTTTGTATGCTTTGCAACCCCTTTCCATCAAAGTGAATTTTCGCCAGTCTCTACTAAGGACTACATCAAAAGCAAACAAACCATAGAGATAGAACTTGAAACTGCTCTATTGTGTCAATTTTCAAAGAGCTAGCACAAACCGTCTTTGATTTAGAGTTCCAAATACATGTATCCCTATAGGAGAAAACAGAGTGAAACCTAAAAAAGGAAACGGTTACTGCAAACAAACGGTTTAACGTAGAAGAACGAAATTTGGTGAGCCAAGTGGTTTTGGTGTACTGATCATTACCTGAAAGAATCATCAAGTTTGGGTTAAACAATGTTTGCTGAGATTTCAGGAAACTCGTACTTTTTGGAAGCTTGGCAACCCCTTTCCATCAAAGTGATTTTCGCCAGTCTCTGCTTAGGGCTACATCACCAGCAAACAAACCATAGAGATAGAACTTTAAACTGCTTTATTGTGTCAAGTTTCAAAGAGCCTGCACAAACCGTCTTTGATTTAGAGTTCCAAATACATGTATCCGTATAGGAGAAAACAGAGTAAAACCTAAAAATGAAAACGGTTACTGCAAATGAACGGTTTAACCTAGAAGAACGAAATTTGTTGAGTCAAGTGGTTTTATTTTACTTATCATTACCTGAAAGAATCATCAAGATTGGGTGAAAAAATGTTTGCTGAGATTTCAGGCAACTCGTAGTTTTTCGAAGCTTTGCAAACCCTTTCGATCAAAGTGATTTTCACCATTCTCTACTTAGGAATACATCAACAGCAAACAAACCATAGAGATAGAACTTGAAACTGCTCTATTGTGTCAAGTTTCAACGAGCTAGCACAAACCGTCTTTGATTTAGAGTTCCAAATACATGTATCCGTATAGGAGAAAACAGAGTGAAACCTAAAAATGAAAACGGTTACTGCAAACGAACGGTTTAACCTAGAAGAACGAAATTTGGTGAGCCAAGTGGTTTTGGTGTACTGATCATTACCTGAAAGAATCATCAAGATTGGGTGAAAAAATGTTTGCTGAGATTTCTGGCAACTCATAGTTTTTGGAAGCTTGGCAACCCCTTTCGATCAAAGTGATTTTTGCCAGTCTCTGCTTAAGGCTACATCAACAGCAAAGAAACCATAGAGACAGAACTTGAAACTTCTCTATTGTGTCAAGTTTCAAAGAGCTAGCACAAACCGTCTTTGATTTAGAGTTCCAAATATATGTATCCGCATAGGAGAAAACAGAGTGAAACCTAAAAATGAAAACGGTTACTGCAAACGAACGGTTTAACCTAGAAGAACGAAATTTGGTGAGCCAAGTGGTTTTGGTGTACTGATCATTACCTGAAAGAATTATCAAGATTGGGTGAAAAAATGTTTGCTGAGATTTCAGGAAACTCGTAGTTTTTGGAAGCTTGGCAACCCCTTTCCATCAAACATATTTTCGCCAGTCCCTGCTTAGGGCTACATCAACAGCAAACAAACCATAGAGATAGAACTTGAAACTGCTCTATTGTGTCAAGTTTCAAAGAGCTAGCACAAACCGTCTTTGATTTAGAGTTCCAAATACATGTATCCCTATTGGAGAAAACAGAGTGAAACCTAAAAATGAAAACGGTTACTGCAAACGAACGGTTTAACCTAGAAGAACGAAATTTGGTGAGCCAAGTGGTTTTAGTGTACTGATCATTACCTGAAAGAATCATCAAGATTGGGTGAAAAAATGTTTGCTGAGATTTCAGGCAACTCGTAGTTTTCAAAGCTTGGCAACCCCTTTCGATCAAAGTGCTTTTTGCCAGTCTCTGCTTAGGGCTACATCAACAGCAAACAAACCATAGAGACAGAACTTGACACTTCTCTATTGTGTCAAGTTTCCAAGAGCTAGCACAAACCGTCTTTGATTTAGAGTTCCAAATATATGTATCCGTATAGGAGCAAACAGAGTGAAACCTAAAAATGAAAACGGTTACTGCAAACGAACGGTTTAACCTAGAAGAACGAAATTTGGTGAGCCAAGTGGTTTTGGTGTACTGATTATTACCTGAAAGAATCATCAAGATTGGGTGAAAAAATGTTTGCTGAGATTTCAGGCAACTCGTAGTTTTTGGAAGCTTGGCAACCCCTTTCCATCAAAGTGATTTTCGCCAGTCTCTGCTTAGGGCTACATCAACAGCAAACAAACCATAGAGATAGAACTTGAAACTCCTCTATTGTGTCAAGTTTCAAAGAGCTAGCACAAACCGTCTTTGATTTAGAGTTCCAAATACATGTATCCTTATAGGAGAAAACAGAGTGAAACCTAAAAATGAAAACGGTTACTGCAAACGAACGGTTTAACCTAGAAGAACGAAATTTGGTGAGCCAAGTGGTTTTGGTGTACTGATCATTACCTGAAAAAATCATCAAGATTGGGTGAAAAAATGTTTGCTGAGATTTCAGGCAACTCGTAGTTTTTGGAAGCTTGGCAACCCCTTTCCATCAAAGTGATTTTCCTCAGTCTCTGTTTAGGGCTACATCAACAGCAAACATACCATAAAGATAGAACTTGAAACTGCTTTATTGTGTCAAGTTTCAAGGAGCTAGCACAAACCATATTTGATTTTGAGTTCCAAATACATGTATCCGTATAGGAGAAAACAGAGTGAAACCTAAAAATGAAAACGGTTACTGCAAACGAACGGTTTAACCTAGAAGAACCAAATTTGGTGAGCCAAGTGGTTTTGGTGTACTGATCATTACCTGAAAGAATCATCAAGATTGGGGGAAAAAATGTTTGCTGAGATTTCAGGCAACTCCTAGTTTTTGTATGCTTTGCAACCCCTTTCCATCAAAGTGATTTTCGCCAGTCTCTACTAAGGACTACATCAAAAGCAAACAAACCATAGAGATAGAACTTGAAACTGCTCTATTGTGTCAATTTTCAAAGAGCTAGCACAAACCGTCTTTGATTTAGAGTTCCAAATACATGTATCCCTATAGGAGAAAACAGAGTGAAACCTAAAAAAGGAAACGGTTACTGCAAACAAACGGTTTAACGTAGAAGAACGAAATTTGGTGAGCCAAGTGGTTTTGGTGTACTGATCATTACCTGAAAGAATCATCAAGTTTGGGTTAAACAATGTTTGCTGAGATTTCAGGAAACTCGTAGTTTTTGGAAGCTTGGCAACCCCTTTCCATCAAAGTGATTTTCGCCAGTCTCTGCTTAGGGCTACATCACCAGCAAACAAACCATAGAGATAGAACTTTAAACTGCTTTATTGTGTCAAGTTTCAAAGAGCCTGCACAAACCGTCTTTGATTTAGAGTTCCAAATACATGTATCCGTATAGGAGAAAACAGAGTAAAACCTAAAAATGAAAACGGTTACTGCAAATGAACGGTTTAACCTAGAAGAACGAAATTTGTTGAGTCAAGTGGTTTTATTTTACTTATCATTACCTGAAAGAATCATCAAGATTGGGTGAAAAAATGTTTGCTGAGATTTCAGGCAACTCGTAGTTTTTCGAAGATTGGCAAACCCTTTCCATCAAAGTGATTTTCACCAGTCTCTACTTAGGAGTACATCAACAGCAAACAAACCATAGAGATAGAACTTGAAACTGCTCTATTGTGTCAAGTTTCAAAGAGCTAGCACAAACCGTCTTTGATTTAGAGTTCCAAACACATGTATCCGTATAGGAGAAAACAGAGTGAAACCTAAAAATGAAAACGGTTACTGCAAACGAACGGTTTAACCTAGAAGAACGAAATTTGGTGAGCCAAGTTACTTTGGTGTACTGATTATTACCTGAAAGAATCATCAAGATTGGGTGAAAAAATGTTTGCTGAGATATCAGGCAACTCGTAGTTTTTGGAAGCTTGGCAACCCCTTTCGATCAAAGTGGTTTTTGCCAGTCTCTGCTTAGGGCTACATCAACAGCAAACAAACCATAGAGACAGAACTTGAAACTTCTCTATTGTGTCAAGTTTCAAAGAGCTAGCACAAACCGTCTTTGATTTAGAGCTCCAAATATATGTATCCGTATAGGAGCAAACAGAGTGAAACCTAAAAATGAAAACGGTTACTGCAAACGAACGGTTTAACCTAGAAGAACGAAATTTGGTGAGCCAAGTGGTTTTGGTGTACTGATCATTACCTGAAAAAATCATCAAGATTGGGTGAAAAAATGTTTGCTGAGATTTCAGGCAACTCGTAGTTTTTGGAAGCTTGGCAACCCCTTTCCATCAAAGTGATTTTCCTCAGTCTCTGTTTAGGGCTACATCAACAGCAAACATACCATAAAGATAGAACTTGAAACTGCTTTATTGTGTCAAGTTTCAAGGAGCTAGCACAAACCATATTTGATTTAGAGTTCCAAATACATGTATCCGTATAGGAGAAAACAGAGTGAAACCTAAAAATGAAAACGGTTACTGCAAACGAACGGTTTAACCTAGAAGAACCAAATTTGGTGAGCCAAGTGGTTTTGGTGTACTGATCATTACCTGAAAGAATCATCAAGATTGGGTGAAAAAATGTTTGCTGAGATTTCAGGCAACTCGTAGTTTTTGGAAGCTTGGCAACCCCTTTCCATCAAAGTGATTTTCGCCAGTCTCTGCTTAGGGCTACATCAACAGCAAACAAACCATAGAGATAGATCTTGAAACTGCTCTTTTGTGTCAAGTTTCAAAGAGCTAGCACAAACCGTCTTTGATTTAGAGTTCTAAATACATGTATCCGTATAGGAGAAAACAGAGTGAAACCTAAAAATGAAAACGGTTATGGCAAACGAACGATTTAACCTAGAAAAACGAAATTTGGTGAGCCAAGTGGTTTTGGTGTACTGATCATTACCTGAAAGAATCATCAAGATTGGGTGAAAAAATGTTTGCTGAGATTTCAGGCAACTCGTAGTTTTTGGAAGCTTGGCAACCCCTTTCCATCAAAGTGATTTTTGCCAGTTTCTGCTTAGGGCTACATCAACAGCAAACAAACCATAGAGATAGAACTTGAAACTTCTCTATTGTGTCAAGTTTCAAAGAGCTAGCACAAACCGTCTTTGATTTAGAGTTCCAAATACATGTATCCGTATAGGAGAAAACAGAGTGAAACCTAAAAATGGAAACGGTTACTGCAAACGAACGGTTTAACCTAGAAGAACGAAATTTGGTGAGCCAAGTGGTTTTGGTGTACTGATCATTACCTGAAAGAATCATCAAGATTGGGTGAAAAAATGTTTGCTGAGATTTCAGGAAACTTGTAGTTTTTGGAAGCTTGGCAACCCCTTTCCATCAAAGTGATTTTCGCCAGTCTCTGCTTAGGGCTACATCAACAACAAACAAACAATAGAGACAGAACTTGAAACTGCTCTATTGTGTCAATTTTCAAAGAGCTAGCACAAACCGTCTTTGATTTAGAGTTCCAAATACATGTATCCCTATAGGAGAAAACAGAGTGAAACCTAAAAAAGGAAACGGTTACTGCAAACAAACGGTTTAACGTAGAAGAACGAAATTTGGTGAGCCAAGTGGTTTTGGTGTACTGATCATTACCTGAAAGAATCATCAAGTTTGGGTTAAACAATGTTTGCTGAGATTTCAGGAAACTCGTAGTTTTTGGAAGCTTGGCAACCCCTTTCCATCAAAGTGATTTTCGCCAGTCTCTGCTTAGGGCTACATCACCAGCAAACAAACCATAGAGATAGAACTTTAAACTGCTTTATTGTGTCAAGTTTCAAAGAGCCTGCACAAACCGTCTTTGATTTAGAGTTCCAAATACATGTATCCGTATAGGAGAAAACAGAGTAAAACCTAAAAATGAAAACGGTTACTGCAAATGAACGGTTTAACCTAGAAGAACGAAATTTGTTGAGTCAAGTGGTTTTATTTTACTTATCATTACCTGAAAGAATCATCAAGATTGGGTGAAAAAATGTTTGCTGAGATTTCAGGCAACTCGTAGTTTTTCGAAGCTTGGCAAACCCTTTCCATCAAAGTGATTTTCACCAGTCTCTACTTAGGAATACATCAACAGCAAACAAACCATAGAGATAGAACTTGAAACTGCTCTATTGTGTCAAGTTTCAAAGAGCTAGCACAAACCGTCTTTGATTTAGAGTTCCAAATACATGTATCCGTATAGGAGAAAACAGAGTGAAACCTAAAAATGAAAACGGTTACTGCAAACGAACGGTTTAACCTAGAAGAACGAAATTTGGTGAGCCAAGTGGTTTTGGAGTACTGATCATTACCTGAAAGAATCATCAAGATTGGGTGAAAAAATGTTTGCTGAGATTTCAGGCAACTCGTAGTTTTTGGAAGCTTGGCAACCCCTTTCGATCAAAGTGATTTTTGCCAGTTTCTACTTAGGGCTACATCAACAGCAAACAAACCATAGAGACAGAACTTGAAACTTCTCTATTGTGTCAAGTTTCAAAGAGCTAGCACAAACCGTCTTTGATTTAGAGTTCCAAATACATGTATCCGTATAGGAGAAAACAGAGTGAAACCTAAAAATGGAAACGGTTACTGCAAACGAACGGTTTAACCTAGAAGAACGAAATTTGGTGAGCCAAGTGGTTTTGGTGTACTGATCATTACCTGAAAGAATCATCTAGATGGGGTGAAAAAATGTTTGCTGAGATTTCAGGCAACTCGTAGTTTTTGGAAGCTTGGCAACCCCTTTCCATCAAAGTGATTTTCGCCAGTCTCTGCTTAGGGCTACATCAACAGCAAACAAACCATAGAGATAGAACTGGAAACTGCTCTATTGTGTCAAGTTTCAAAGAGCTAGCACAAACCATCTTTGATTTAGAGTTCAAAATACATGTATCCGTTTGGAGAAAACAGAGTGAAACCTAAAAATGAAAACTGTTACTGCAAATGAACGGTTTAACCAAGAAGAACGAAATTTGGTGAGCCAAGTGGTTTTGGTGTACTGATCATTACCTGAAAGAATCATCAAGATTGGGTGAAAAAATGTTTGCTGAGATTTCAGGCAACTCGTAGTTTTTGGAAGCTTGGCAACCCCTTTCCATCAAAGTGATTTTCGCCAGTCTCTGCTTAGGGCTACATCAACAGCATACAAACCATAGAGATAGAACTTGAAACTGCGATATTGTGTCAAGTTTTAAAGAGCTAGCACAAACCGTCTTTGATTTAGAGTTCCAACTACATGTATCCCTATTGGAGAAAACACAGTGAAACCTAAAAATGAAAACGGTTACTGCAAACGAACGGTGTAACCTAGAAGAACGAAATTTGGTGAGCAAAGTGGTTTTCGATGTACTGATCATTACCTGAAAGAATGATCAAGATTGGGTGAAAAAATGTTTGCTGAGATTTAAGGCAACTCGTAGTTTTTGGAAGCTTGGCAACCCCTTTCCATCAAAGTGATTTTCGCCAGTCTCTGCTTACGGCTACATCAACAGCAAACAAACCATAGAGATAGAACTTGAAACTACTCTATTGTGTCACGTTTCAAAGAGCTAGCACAAACCGTCTTTGATTTAGAGTTCCAAATACATGTATCCGTATAGGAGAAAACAGAGTGAAACCTAAAAATGAAAACGGTTACTGCAAACGAACGGTTTAACCTAGAAGAACGAAATTTGGTGAGCCAAGTGGTTTTGGTGTACTGATCATTACCTGAAAGAATCATCAAGATTGGGTGAAAAAATGTTTGCTGAGATTTCAGGCAACTCGTAGTTTTTGGAAGCTTGGCAACCCCTTTCCATCAAAGTGATTTTCGCCAGTATCTGCTTAGGGCTACATCAACAGCATACAAACCATAGAGATAGAACTTGAAACTGCGATATTGTGTCAAGTTTTAAAGAGCTAGCACAAACGTCTTTGATTTAGAGTTCCAACTACATGTATCCCTATTGGAGAAAACACAGTGAAACCTAAAAATGAAAACGGTTACTGCAAACGAACGGTTTAACCTAGAAGAACGAAATTTGGTGAGCCAAGTGGTTTTCGATGTACTGATCATTACCTGAAAGAATGATCAAGATTGGGTGAAAAAATGTTTGCTGAGATTTAAGGCAACTCGTAGTTTTTGGAAGCTTGGCAACCCCTTTCCATCAAAGTGATTTTCGCCAGTCTCTGCTTACGGCTACATCAACAGCAAACAAACCATAGAGATAGAACTTGAAACTACTCTATTGTGTCACGTTTCAAAGAGCTAGCACAAACCGTCTTTGATTTAGAGTTCCAAATACATGTATCCGTATAGGAGAAAACAGAGTGAAACCTAAAAATGAAAACGGTTACTGCAAACGAACGGTTTAACCTAGAAGAACGAAATTTGGTGAGCCAAGTGGTTTTGGTGTACTGATCATTACCTGAAAGAATCATCAAGATTGGGTGAAAAAATGTTTGCTGAGATTTCAGGAAACTTGTAGTTTTTGGAAGCTTGGCAACCCCTTTCCATCAAAGTGATTTTCGCCAGTCTCTGCTTAGGGCTACATCAACAACAAACAAACAATAGAGACAGAACTTGAAACTGCTCTATTGTGTCAATTTTCAAAGAGCTAGCACAAACCGTCTTTGATTTAGAGTTCCAAATACATGTATCCCTATAGGAGAAAACAGAGTGAAACCTAAAAAAGGAAACGGTTACTGCAAACAAACGGTTTAACGTAGAAGAACGAAATTTGGTGAGCCAAGTGGTTTTGGTGTACTGATCATTACCTGAAAGAATCATCAAGTTTGGGTTAAACAATGTTTGCTGAGATTTCAGGAAACTCGTAGTTTTTGGAAGCTTGGCAACCCCTTTCCATCAAAGTGATTTTCGCCAGTCTCTGCTTAGGGCTACATCACCAGCAAACAAACCATAGAGATAGAACTTTAAACTGCTTTATTGTGTCAAGTTTCAAAGAGCCTGCACAAACCGTCTTTGATTTAGAGTTCCAAATACATGTATCCGTATAGGAGAAAACAGAGTAAAACCTAAAAATGAAAACGGTTACTGCAAATGAACGGTTTAACCTAGAAGAACGAAATTTGTTGAGTCAAGTGGTTTTATTTTACTTATCATTACCTGAAAGAATCATCAAGATTGGGTGAAAAAATGTTTGCTGAGATTTCAGGCAACTCGTAGTTTTTCGAAGCTTGGCAAACCCTTTCCATCAAAGTGATTTTCACCAGTCTCTACTTAGGAATACATCAACAGCAAACAAACCATAGAGATAGAACTTGAAACTGCTCTATTGTGTCAAGTTTCAAAGAGCTAGCACAAACCGTCTTTGATTTAGTGTTCCAAATACATGTATCCGTATAGGAGAAAACAGAGTGAAACCTAAAAATGAAAACGGTTACTGCAAACGAACGGTTTAACCTAGAAGAACGAAATTTGGTGAGCCAAGTGGTTTTGGAGTACTGATCATTACCTGAAAGAATCATCAAGATTGGGTGAAAAAATGTTTGCTGAGATTTCAGGCAACTCGTAGTTTTTGGAAGCTTGGCAACCCCTTTCGATCAAAGTGATTTTTGCCAGTTTCTGCTTAGGGCTACATCAACAGCAAACAAACCATAGAGACAGAACTTGAAACTTCTCTATTGTGTCAAGTTTCAAAGAGCTAGCACAAACCGTCTTTGATTTAGAGTTCCAAATACATGTATCCGTATAGGAGAAAACAGAGTGAAACCTAAAAATGGAAACGGTTACTGCAAACGAACGGTTTAACCTAGAAGAACGAAATTTGGTGAGCCAAGTGGTTTTGGTGTACTGATCATTACCTGAAAGAATCATCTAGATGGGGTGAAAAAATGTTTGCTGAGATTTCAGGCAACTCGTAGTTTTTGGAAGCTTGGCAACCCCTTTCCATCAAAGTGATTTTCGCCAGTCTCTGCTTAGGGCTACATCAACAGCAAACAAACCATAGAGATAGAACTTGAAACTGCTCTATTGTGTCAAGTTTCAAAGAGCTAGCACAAACCATCTTTGATTTAGAGTTCAAAATACATGTATCCGTTTGGAGAAAACAGAGTGAAACCTAAAAATGAAAACTGTTACTGCAAATGAACGGTTTAACCAAGAAGAACGAAATTTGGTGAGCCAAGTGGTTTTGGTGTACTGATCATTACCTGAAAGAATCATCACGATTGGGTGAAAAAATGTTTGCTGAGATTTCAGGCAACTCGTAGTTTTTGGAAGCTTGGCAACCCCTTTCCATCAAAGTGATTTTCGCCAGTCTCTGCTTAGGGCTACATCAACAGCATACAAACCATAGAGATAGAACTTGAAACTGCGATATTGTGTCAAGTTTTAAAGAGCTAGCACAAATCGTCTTTGATTTAGAGTTCCAACTACATGTATCCCTATTGGAGAAAACACAGTGAAACCTAAAAATGAAAACGGTTACTGCAAACGAACGGTGTAACCTAGAAGAACGAAATTTGGTGAGCAAAGTGCTTTTGGTGTACTGATCATTACCTGAAAGAATCATCAAGATTGGGTGAAAAAATGTTTGCTGAGATTTCAGGCAACTCGTAGTTTTTGGAAGCTTGGCAACCCCTTTCCATCAAAGTGTTTTTCGCCAGTCTCTGCTTAGGGCTACATCAACAGCAAACAAACCATAGAGATAGAACTTGAAACTGCTCTATTGTGTCAAGTTTCAAAGAGCTAGCACAAACCGTCTTTAATTTTGAGTTCCAAATACATGTATCCCTATTGAAGAAAACAGAGTAAAACCTAAAAATGAAAACGGTTACTGCAAATGAACGGTTTAACCTAGAAGAACGAAATTTGTTGAGTCAAGTGGTTTTATTTTACTTATCATTACCTGAAAGAATCATCAAGATTGGGTGAAAAAATGTTTGCTGAGATTTCAGGCAACTCGTAGTTTTTCGAAGCTTGGCAAACCCTTTCCATCAAAGTGATTTTCACCAGTCTCTACTTAGGAATACATCAACAGCAAACAAACCATAGAGATAGAACTTGAAACTGCTCTATTGTGTCAAGTTTCAAAGAGCTAGCACAAACCGTCTTTGATTTAGAGTTCCAAATACATGTATCCGTATAGGAGAAAACAGAGTGAAACCTAAAAATGAAAACGGTTACTGCAAACGAACGGTTTAACCTAGAAGAACGAAATTTGGTGAGCCAAGTGGTTTTGGAGTACTGATCATTACCTGAAAGAATCATCAAGATTGGGTGAAAAAATGTTTGCTGAGATTTCAGGCAACTCGTAGTTTTTGGAAGCTTGGCAACCCCTTTCGATCAAAGTGATTTTTGCCAGTTTCTGCTTAGGGCTACATCAACAGCAAACAAACCATAGAGACAGAACTTGAAACTTCTCTATTGTGTCAAGTTTCAAAGAGCTAGCACAAACCGTCTTTGATTTAGAGTTCCAAATACATGTATCCGTATAGGAGAAAACAGAGTGAAACCTAAAAATGGAAACGGTTACTGCAAACGAACGGTTTAACCTAGAAGAACGAAATTTGGTGAGCCAAGTGGTTTTGGTGTACTGATCATTACCTGAAAGAATCATCTAGATGGGGTGAAAAAATGTTTGCTGAGATTTCAGGCAACTCGTAGTTTTTGGAAGCTTGGCAACCCCTTTCCATCAAAGTGATTTTCGCCAGTCTCTGCTTAGGGCTACATCAACAGCAAACAAACCATAGAGATAGAACTTGAAACTGCTCTATTGTGTCAAGTTTCAAAGAGCTAGCACAAACCATCTTTGATTTAGAGTTCAAAATACATGTATCCGTTTGGAGAAAACAGAGTGAAACCTAAAAATGGAAACGGTTACTGCAAACGAACGGTTTAACCTAGAAGAACGAAATTTGGTGAGCCAAGTGGTTTTGGTGTACTGATCATTACCTGAAAGAATCATCTAGATGGGGTGAAAAAATGTTTGCTGAGATTTCAGGCAACTCGTAGTTTTTGGAAGCTTGGCAACCCCTTTCCATCAAAGTGATTTTCGCCAGTCTCTGCTTAGGGCTACATCAACAGCAAACAAACCATAGAGATAGAACTTGAAACTGCTCTATTGTGTCAAGTTTCAAAGAGCTAGCACAAACCATCTTTGATTTAGAGTTCAAAATACATGTATCCGTTTGGAGAAAACAGAGTGAAACCTAAAAATGAAAACTGTTACTGCAAATGAACGGTTTAACCAAGAAGAACGAAATTTGGTGAGCCAAGTGGTTTTGGTGTACTGATCATTACCTGAAAGAATCATCAAGATTGGGTGAAAAAATGTTTGCTGAGATTTCAGGCAACTCGTAGTTTTTGGAAGCTTGGCAACCCCTTTCCATCAAAGTGATTTTCGCCAGTCTCTGCTTAGGGCTACATCAACAGCATACAAACCATAGAGATAGAACTTAAAAATGCGATATTGTGTCAAGTTTTAAAGAGCTAGCACAAACCGTCTTTGATTTAGAGTTCCAACTACATGTATCCCTATTGGAGAAAACACAGTGAAACCTAAAAATGAAAACGGTTACTGCAAACGAACGGTGTAACCTAGAAGAACGAAATTTGGTGAGCAAAGTGGTTTTCGATGTACTGATCATTACCTGAAAGAATGATCAAGATTGGGTGAAAAAATGTTTGCTGAGATTTAAGGCAACTCGTAGTTTTTGGAAGCTTGGCAACCCCTTTCCATCAAAGTGATTTTCGCCAGTCTCTGCTTACGGCTACATCAACAGCAAACAAACCATAGAGATAGAACTTGAAACTACTCTATTGTGTCACGTTTCAAAGAGCTAGCACAAACCGTCTTTGATTTAGAGTTCCAAATACATGTATCCGTATAGGAGAAAACAGAGTGAAACCTAAAAATGAAAACGGTTACTGCAAACGAACGGTTTAACCTAGAAGAACGAAATTTGGTGAGCCAAGTGGTTTTGGTGTACTGATCATTACCTGAAAGAATCATCAAGATTGGGTGAAAAAATGTTTGCTGAGATTTCAGGCAACTCGTAGTTTTTGGAAGCTTGGCAACCCCTTTCCATCAAAGTGATTTTCGCCAGTCTCTGCTTAGGGCTACATCAACAGCATACAAACCATAGAGATAGAACTTGAAACTGCGATATTGTGTCAAGTTTTAAAGAGCTAGCACAAACCGTCTTTGATTTAGAGTTCCAACTACATGTATCCCTATTGGAGAAAACACAGTGAAACCTAAAAATGAAAACGGTTACTGCAAACGAACGGTTTAACCTAGAAGAACGAAATTTGGTGAGCCAAGTGGTTTTCGATGTACTGATCATTACCTGAAAGAATGATCAAGATTGGGTGAAAAAATGTTTGCTGAGATTTAAGGCAACTCGTAGTTTTTGGAAGCTTGGCAACCCCTTTCCATCAAAGTGATTTTCGCCAGTCTCTGCTTAGGGCTACATCACCAGCAAACAAACCATAGAGATAGAACTTTAAACTGCTTTTTTGTGTCAAGTTTCAAAGAGCCTGCACAAACCGTCTTTGATTTAGAGTTCCAAATACATGTATCCGTATAGGAGAAAACAGAGTAAAACCTAAAAATGAAAACGGTTACTGCAAATGAACGGTTTAACCTAGAAGAACGAAATTTGTTGAGTCAAGTGGTTTTATTTTACTTATCATTACCTGAAAGAATCATCAAGATTGGGTGAAAAAATGTTTGCTGAGATTTCAGGCAACTCGTAGTTTTTCGAAGCTTGGCAAACCCTTTCCATCAAAGTGATTTTCACCAGTCTCTACTTAGGAATACATCAACAGCAAACAAACCATAGAGATAGAACTTGAAACTGCTCTATTGTGTCAAGTTTCAAAGAGCTAGCACAAACCGTCTTTGATTTAGAGTTCCAAATACATGTATCCGTATAGGAGAAAACAGAGTGAAACCTAAAAATGAAAACGGTTACTGCAAACGAACGGTTTAACCTAGAAGAACGAAATTTGGTGAGCCAAGTGGTTTTGGAGTACTGATCATTACCTGAAAGAATCATCAAGATTGGGTGAAAAAATGTTTGCTGAGATTTCAGGCAACTCGTAGTTTTTGGAAGCTTGGCAACCCCTTTCGATCAAAGTGATTTTTGCCAGTTTCTGCTTAGGGCTACATCAACAGCAAACAAACCATAGAGACAGAACTTGAAACTTCTCTATTGTGTCAAGTTTCAAAGAGCTAGCACAAACCGTCTTTGATTTAGAGTTCCAAATACATGTATCCGTATAGGAGAAAACAGAGTGAAACCTAAAAATGGAAACGGTTACTGCAAACGAACGGTTTAACCTAGAAGAACGAAATTTGGTGAGCCAAGTGGTTTTGGTGTACTGATCATTACCTGAAAGAATCATCTAGATGGGGTGAAAAAATGTTTGCTGAGATTTCAGGCAACTCGTAGTTTTTGGAAGCTTGGCAACCCCTTTCCATCAAAGTGATTTTCGCCAGTCTCTGCTTAGGGCTACATCAACAGCAAACAAACCATAGAGATAGAACTTGAAACTGCTCTATTGTGTCAAGTTTCAAAGAGCTAGCACAAACCATCTTTGATTTAGAGTTCAAAATACATGTATCCGTTTGGAGAAAACAGAGTGAAACCTAAAAATGAAAACTGTTACTGCAAATGAACGGTTTAACCAAGAAGAACGAAATTTGGTGAGCCAAGTGGTTTTGGTGTACTGATCATTACCTGAAAGAATCATCAAGATTGGGTGAAAAAATGTTTGCTGAGATTTCAGGAAACTCGTAGTTTTTGGAAGCTTGGCAACCCGTTTCCATCAAAGTGATTTTCGCCATTCTCTGCTTAGGGCTACATCAACAGCAAACAAACCATAGAGATAGAACTTGAAACTGCTCTATTGTGTCAAGTTTCAAAAAGCTAGCACAAACCGTCTTTGATTTAGAGTTCCAAATACATGAATCCCTATAGGAGAAAACAGAGTGAAACCTAAAATTGAAAACGGTTACTGCAAACGTACGGTGCAACCTAGAAGAACGAAATTTGGTGAACCAAGTGGTTTTGGTGTACTGATCATTACCTGAAAGAATCATCAAGATTGGGTGAAAAAATGTTTGCTGAGATTTCAGGCAACTAGTAGTTTTTGGAAGCTTGGCAACCCCTTTCCATCAAAGTGATTTTCGCCAGTCTCTGCTTAGGGCTACATCAACAGCAAATAAACCATAGAGATAGAACTTGAAACTGCTCTATTGTGTCAAGATTCAAAGAGCTAGCACAAACCATCTTTGATTTAGAGTTCCAAATACATGTATCCGTATAGGAGAAAACAGAGTGAAACCTAAAAATGAAAACTGTTACTGCAAATGAACGGTTTAACCTAGAAGAACGAAATTTGGTGAGCCAAGTGGTTTTTGTGTGCTGATCATTACCTGAAAGAATCATCAAGATTGGGTGAAAAAATGTTTGCTGAGATTTCAGGCAACTCGTAGTTTTTGGAAGCTTGGCAACCCCTTTCCATCAAAGTGATTTTCGCCAGTCTCTGCTTAGGGCTACATCAACAGCAAACAAACCATAGAGATAGAACTTGAAACTGCTCTATTGTGTCAAGTTTTAAACAGCTAGCTCAAACCGTCTTTGATTTAGAGTTCCAACTACATGTATCCCTATTGGAGAAAACAGAGTGAAACTTAAAAATGAAAACGGTTACTGCAAACGAATGGTTTAACCTAGAAGAATGAAATTTGGTGAGCAAAGCGGTTTTGGTGTACTGATCATTACCTGAAAGAATCATCAAGATTGGGTGAAAACATGTTTGCTGAGATTTCAGGCAACTCGTAGTTTTCGGAAGCTTGGCAACCCCTTTCCATCAAAGTGATTTTCGCCAGTCTCTGCTTAGGGCTACATCAACAGCAAACAAACCATAGAGATAGAACTTGAAACTGCTCTATTGTGTCAAGTTTCAAAGAGCTAGCACAAATCGTCTTTGATTTAGAGTTCCAAATACATGTATCCCTATTGGAGAAAACAGAGTGAAACCTAAAAATGAAAACGGTTACTGCAAACGAAAGGTTTAATCTAGAAGAACGAAATTCGGTGAGCCAAGTGGTTTTGGTGTACTGATCATTACCTGAAAGAATCATCAAGATTGGGTGAAAAAATGTTTGCTGAGATTTCAGGCAACTCGTAGTTTTTGGAAGATTGTCACCCCCTTTACATCAAAGTGATTTTCGCCAGTCTCTGCTTAGGGCTACATCAACAGCAAACAAACCATAGAGATAGAACTTGAAACTGCTCTATTGTGTCAAGTTTCCAGGAGCTAGCAAAAAACCGTCTTTGATTTAGAGTTCCAAATACATGTATCCGTATAGGAGAAAACAGAGTGAAACCTAAAAATGAAAATTGTTACTCCAAACGAACGGTTTAACCTAGAAGAACGAAATTTTGTGAGCCAAGTGGTTTTTGGTGTACTGATCATTACCTGAAAGAATCATCAAGATTGGGTGAAAAAATGTTTGCTGAGATTTCAGGCAACTCGTAGTTTTTGGAAGCTTGGCAACCCCTTTCCATCAAAGTGATTTTCGCCAGTCTCTGCTTAGGGCTACATCAACAGCAAACAAACCATAGAGATAGAACTTGAAACTGCTCTATTGTGTCAAGTTTCAAAGAGCTAGCACAAACCGTCTTTGATTTAGAGTTCCAAATACATGTATCTCTATATGAGAAAACAGAGTGAAACCTAAAAATGAAAACGGTTACTGCAAACGTACAGTGTAACCTAGAAGAACGAAATTTGGTGAGCCAAGTGGTTTTGGTGTACTGATCATTACCTGAAAGAATCATCAAGATTGGGTGAAAAAATGTTTGCTGAGATTTCAGGCAACTCGTAGTTTTTCGAAGCTTGGCAACCCCTTTCCATCAAAGTGATTTTCGCCAGTCTCTGCTTAGGGCTACATCAACAGCAAACAAACCATAGAGATAGAACTTGAAACTGCTCTATTGTGTCAAGTTTCAAAGAGCTAGCACAAACCATCTTTGATTTAGAGTTCCAAATACATGTATCCGTATAGGAGAAAACAGAGTGAAACCTAAAAATGAAAACGGTTACTGCAAACGAACGGTTTAACCTAGAAAAACGAAATTTGGTGAGCCAAGTGGTTTTCGATGTACTGATCATTACCTGAAAGAATGATCAAGATTGGGTGAAAAAATGTTTGCTGAGATTTAAGGCAACTCGTAGTTTTTGGAAGCTTGGCAACCCCTTTCCATCAAAGTGATTTTCGCCAGTCTCTGCTTAGGGCTACATCAACAGCAAACAAACCATAGAGATAGAACTTGAAACTGCTCTATTGTGTCACGTTTCAAAGAGCTAGCACAAACCGTCTTTGATTTAGAGTTCCAAATACATGTATCCGTATAGGAGAAAACAGAGTGAAACCTAAAAATGAAAACTGTTACTGCAAACGAACGGTTTAACCTAGAAGAACGAAATTTGGTGAGCCAAGTGGTTTTGGTGTACTGATCATTACCTGAAAGAATCATCAAGATTGGGTGAAAAAATGTTTGCTGTGATTTCGGGCAACTCGTAGTTTTTCAAAGCTTGACAACCCCTTTCCATCAAAGTGATTTTTGCCAGTCTCTGCTTAGGGCTACATCAACAGCAAACAAACCATAGAGATAGAACTTGAAACTGCTCTATTGTGTCAAGTTTCAAAGAGCTAGCACAAACCCTCTTTGATTTAGAGTTCCAAATACATGTATCCCTATAGGAGAAAACAGAGTGATACCTAAAAATTAAAACTGTTTTCCAAACGAACGGTTTAACCTAGAAGAACGAAATTTTGTGAGCCAAGTGGTTTTTGGTGTACTGATCATTACCTGAAAGAATCATCAAGATTGGGTGAAAAAATGTTTGCTGAGATTTCAGGAAACTCGTAGTTTTTGGAAGCTTGGCAACCCCTTTCCATCAAAGTGATTTTCGCCAGTCTCTGCTTAGGGCTACATCAACAGCAAACAAACCATAGAGATAGAACTTGAAACTGCTCTATTGTGTCAAGTTTCAAAGAGCTAGCACAAACCATCTTTGATTTAGAGTTCAAAATACATGTATCCGTTTGGAGAAAACAGAGTGAAACCTAAAAATGAAAACTGTTACTGCAAATGAACGGTTTAACCAAGAAGAACGAAATTTGGTGAGCCAAGTGGTTTTGGTGTACTGATCATTACCTGAAAGAATCATCAAGATTGGGTGAAAAAATGTTTGCTGAGATTTCAGGAAACTCGTAGTTTTTGGAAGCTTGGCAACCCGTTTCCATCAAAGTGATTTTCGCCATTCTCTGCTTAGGGCTACATCAACAGCAAACAAACCATAGAGATAGAACTTGAAACTGCTCTATTGTGTCAAGTTTCAAAAAGCTAGCACAAACCGTCTTTGATTTAGAGTTCCAAATACATGAATCCCTATAGGAGAAAACAGAGTGAAACCTAAAATTGAAAACGGTTACTGCAAACGTACGGTGCAACCTAGAAGAACGAAATTTGGTGAACCAAGTGGTTTTGGTGTACTGATCATTACCTGAAAGAATCATCAAGATTGGGTGAAAAAATGTTTGCTGAGATTTCAGGCAACTAGTAGTTTTTGGAAGCTTGGCAACCCCTTTCCATCAAAGTGATTTTCGCCAGTCTCTGCTTAGGGCTACATCAACAGCAAATAAACCATAGAGATAGAACTTGAAACTGCTCTATTGTGTCAAGATTCAAAGAGCTAGCACAAACCATCTTTGATTTAGAGTTCCAAATACATGTATCCGTATAGGAGAAAACAGAGTGAAACCTAAAAATGAAAACTGTTACTGCAAATGAACGGTTTAACCTAGAAGAACGAAATTTGGTGAGCCAAGTGGTTTTTGTGTGCTGATCATTACCTGAAAGAATCATCAAGATTGGGTGAAAAAATGTTTGCTGAGATTTCAGGCAACTCGTAGTTTTTGGAAGCTTGGCAACCCCTTTCCATCAAAGTGATTTTCGCCAGTCTCTGCTTAGGGCTACATCAACAGCAAACAAACCATAGAGATAGAACTTGAAACTGCTCTATTGTGTCAAGTTTTAAACAGCTAGCTCAAACCGTCTTTGATTTAGAGTTCCAACTACATGTATCCCTATTGGAGAAAACAGAGTGAAACTTAAAAATGAAAACGGTTACTGCAAACGAATGGTTTAACCTAGAAGAATGAAATTTGGTGAGCAAAGCGGTTTTGGTGTACTGATCATTACCTGAAAGAATCATCAAGATTGGGTGAAAACATGTTTGCTGAGATTTCAGGCAACTCGTAGTTTTCGGAAGCTTGGCAACCCCTTTCCATCAAAGTGATTTTCGCCAGTCTCTGCTTAGGGCTACATCAACAGCAAACAAACCATAGAGATAGAACTTGAAACTGCTCTATTGTGTCAAGTTTCAAAGAGCTAGCACAAATCGTCTTTGATTTAGAGTTCCAAATACATGTATCCCTATTGGAGAAAACAGAGTGAAACCTAAAAATGAAAACGGTTACTGCAAACGAAAGGTTTAATCTAGAAGAACGAAATTCGGTGAGCCAAGTGGTTTTGGTGTACTGATCATTACCTGAAAGAATCATCAAGATTGGGTGAAAAAATGTTTGCTGAGATTTCAGGCAACTCGTAGTTTTTGGAAGATTGTCACCCCCTTTACATCAAAGTGATTTTCGCCAGTCTCTGCTTAGGGCTACATCAACAGCAAACAAACCATAGAGATAGAACTTGAAACTGCTCTATTGTGTCAAGTTTCCAGGAGCTAGCAAAAAACCGTCTTTGATTTAGAGTTCCAAATACATGTATCCGTATAGGAGAAAACAGAGTGAAACCTAAAAATGAAAATTGTTACTCCAAACGAACGGTTTAACCTAGAAGAACGAAATTTTGTGAGCCAAGTGGTTTTTGGTGTACTGATCATTACCTGAAAGAATCATCAAGATTGGGTGAAAAAATGTTTGCTGAGATTTCAGGCAACTCGTAGTTTTTGGAAGCTTGGCAACCCCTTTCCATCAAAGTGATTTTCGCCAGTCTCTGCTTAGGGCTACATCAACAGCAAACAAACCATAGAGATAGAACTTGAAACTGCTCTATTGTGTCAAGTTTCAAAGAGCTAGCACAAACCGTCTTTGATTTAGAGTTCCAAATACATGTATCTCTATATGAGAAAACAGAGTGAAACCTAAAAATGAAAACGGTTACTGCAAACGTACAGTGTAACCTAGAAGAACGAAATTTGGTGAGCCAAGTGGTTTTGGTGTACTGATCATTACCTGAAAGAATCATCAAGATTGGGTGAAAAAATGTTTGCTGAGATTTCAGGCAACTCGTAGTTTTTCGAAGCTTGGCAACCCCTTTCCATCAAAGTGATTTTCGCCAGTCTCTGCTTAGGGCTACATCAACAGCAAACAAACCATAGAGATAGAACTTGAAACTGCTCTATTGTGTCAAGTTTCAAAGAGCTAGCACAAACCATCTTTGATTTAGAGTTCCAAATACATGTATCCGTATAGGAGAAAACAGAGTGAAACCTAAAAATGAAAACGGTTACTGCAAACGAACGGTTTAACCTAGAAAAACGAAATTTGGTGAGCCAAGTGGTTTTCGATGTACTGATCATTACCTGAAAGAATGATCAAGATTGGGTGAAAAAATGTTTGCTGAGATTTAAGGCAACTCGTAGTTTTTGGAAGCTTGGCAACCCCTTTCCATCAAAGTGATTTTCGCCAGTCTCTGCTTAGGGCTACATCAACAGCAAACAAACCATAGAGATAGAACTTGAAACTGCTCTATTGTGTCACGTTTCAAAGAGCTAGCACAAACCGTCTTTGATTTAGAGTTCCAAATACATGTATCCGTATAGGAGAAAACAGAGTGAAACCTAAAAATGAAAACTGTTACTGCAAACGAACGGTTTAACCTAGAAGAACGAAATTTGGTGAGCCAAGTGGTTTTGGTGTACTGATCATTACCTGAAAGAATCATCAAGATTGGGTGAAAAAATGTTTGCTGTGATTTCGGGCAACTCGTAGTTTTTCAAAGCTTGACAACCCCTTTCCATCAAAGTGATTTTTGCCAGTCTCTGCTTAGGGCTACATCAACAGCAAACAAACCATAGAGATAGAACTTGAAACTGCTCTATTGTGTCAAGTTTCAAAGAGCTAGCACAAACCCTCTTTGATTTAGAGTTCCAAATACATGTATCCCTATAGGAGAAAACAGAGTGATACCTAAAAATTAAAACTGTTTTCCAAACGAACGGTTTAACCTAGAAGAACGAAATTTTGTGAGCCAAGTGGTTTTTGGTGTACTGATCATTACCTGAAAGAATCATCAAGATTGGGTGAAAAAATGTTTGCTGAGATTTCAGGAAACTCGTAGTTTTTGGAAGCTTGGCAACCCCTTTCCATCAAAGTGATTTTCGCCAGTCTCTGCTTAGGGCTACATCAACAGCAAACAAACCATAGAGATAG